>NC_134700.1:95340999-95500999 GCF_043290135.1 Rhipicephalus microplus | reverse complement strand
AAGCTACAGAATCTTTCAACTTTTGGTGACACTCCGATCACTGTAACACCACACAGATCTATGAACACAACAGTCCCTACTGAAACGTTCCGTAAGATGCGGAGACTGCAGGTACGGAATTATTGGAATATGGAAAGACGTATGATACGGACTCCGCATGATACGTCTTTCCTTAAGATGCGGGCTCCGCATCTTATGGAGAGACGTATGATGCGGACTCCGCATCTTATGGAAAGATGCGGAGAATTACTGAAGATGCAGAAATTACTGAAATGTGTGCATGTTACGGAAATGTGTGCATGTGTAAACTTCTGAATATTGCACGAATTAAGAGGAAATAGGAAAAATGACAATTATGATGGGTGAAGAAAACTATAGTTTTCAAAGAAACAAAAGTATTAAATATACTGAATTAACATGCTGGATGTCATATCCTAGCTGCATATTCAAATATTGCAATATATTAATGCAGTGTCCTATAATTATATACAAAGATATATATATATATATATATATATATATATATATATATATATATATATATATATATAAACTTGAATTAGTTATCAAATAAGAAAACCACTCACAGCAATCATAATATTTAGTATTCACTTTCGAGCTAAGTCTATTGCCATTTCTCAATGTTCACAGCACTGAAATGAGGTGACCCAGCACCATCATTTCACGAGTTGGATCAAAGTGCAACAGGAATCTTAAAAAATGAAAAATTTTATGAATCAATAAAAATTACAAAATGCGTGCTTTTGTAGATTAGAACTTCAGCACTTTGAGGAGGTCAGCAAGGTGCCGATTCAAATTTCTGCGTCGCTGCGCATCCGGCACCAGGCTTGCGTGCGCCCGGAGGTGCTCTTCATAGGCATTTGCATACAATAAATAATAAAGGCTTGTTATGTAAGGTAAAAGCATGCCTATCGCATAGAAAATAACTAGGTAGTCCCAACTACTTTGAACGGTGTGTACACGTTATCAAATATCATTACAAAACAAAGAAATGTTTACCGGATACTAACTAAAAATTTAAGAATTGCAAGTGAAAGCAATAAATGTAACAATTAGTGCTGTGCACACGTACATTTACTGCCATTAAAATTCACAGTTGCTCTACAGTTATGGCATCTTGCACGAAGGCTCGGCGAACAGCAGTGGAAGGGTGCCACGCTCAGCTAAAAGCCCACACTTCAGCAGGCTATCCCGAGCTGTTAGAGTTGCTTCATCCTGTCACAGCCCCTTTCCTTTAAGATGGGATAAAGTTGTTTCTCTCTTTTGTAAACACTGTGACTTATGCAGCATGCAGCTTCTGCAGCATGCAGATGCTAATGAAGCTGCATGGCACCAAGAAGGAAGAGAACAATTAGCAAGATTTAGAATTAATCACATCATACCCCAAAATATTTAACTCTTTGAATAATGAAATGCAGTTACTATCACCACCAATCTTTTTTCTAGCGTATTCAGAATATGAGAAAACGTCATTACACTGCACACAGCTACATGTGCAGTTTCAATAAAAGCATGATTAAGGCATCACAAAGAGACAAATATTGCGCATATATTCAAGACCAGTGGCATGGCCAGTGGCATAGTGGGCTCACGCTCTCCCCCCTTCCCACAAAATATTGCAGCTTATGCCCATGTTCAAGACATAATGGGAAGTGTGAACAGCATATCGTAAATTAAAAACTTTCTACAACAAAAGCAATTTTTGATGTGATCTTTGGCCACTAGAATCAAATTCATGACAGCCTTGGAAACTCGACGAATCAAAAGGTCTGTGCATTCATGAACACTCATATGATATACCCAATAAAAAAGTTGACTATAGTAATAATAAATTACTTATTCAAGTGTCTTTCAACACCACTATACTCAATCAGCACTGATGACATAGCAGTGCAAGATAGCAGGAACACTATTGCAATTTCCAAAATCACAATCTTAACAAACTTCGAAAAAAAATGCGAAAAATATAATTTCTTAGGATGCCACCTTCACGCTGGATTGAGAGCATATGCAGTAGCCACCAATTTATTCACAGCAAAGAATTTGGACACACTTGTTTAGTTCAGTGCCTTTGAGTGGCATCACTATTCATTCTATTGAAATAATACATAACCATGACCAATAGTTTTGAATGTCATACAGTGTGTCGTTTGATTTTTCCCTGATTGGCTGCACGATCAAATGCAATGTTCAATGCCATGGTAAGTGATGTCTGCATTTCACCAGGCTGCCAGCACTAAAATGAGCTGGTAATGACTGAATGGCTGGTGCCAAAATTATTGCATCCACGTGGCAATAGTCAATCAAAAGTTAAGCCAATGAAAGGTTAAGGCGTTGTTGGCTGCACGTAATGGTTGTAGTATTTTTCATTTAGTCATCTCTAACCAGCTATCCTAAAGTTGTTTGTAAGGCTAAGCCTAATCGAATGTAAAATATTTCAGTCTTTCTACTGCATAAACTGCTTCAAAAGTAGTCAACTTCCCCTGAAGTTTGTTCGTAAGCACTTAACCATACATAACACTATTTCAAATCCCAAATGGCTCTTCACAGACCACCGACATTCGTTGCATCAACATTTACCTGCTGGTATACTACTTTTTCACGAAAATTAGTGCACATCATGTTACATGTTTGGAGTGAGCTGTGTTGTTGGTATGCCGCTGAAATTACAGCTCATAAAGGTCACGCTGAACTGTACAATAAAATTGCAAAATACTATATTAATTCAAAAATAACACATTTTTCTATGGTGATTTAATGACATTCTGAAGTACACACGGCTAACAGTTTTTTACAACAAAAAACAACAACAAAAACAGGCTTACTCCTTAGGGCATCCAACTTCCTTGGGGTCAGTGCCCGCTTCTCCACGCTCGGAGAACCGCCCTCCTTATGAAGGAAACGGCGACATGGGGTGCCCGTTATACTTCTGTTGTAAAGGTTGTGGACACCCCATATCGCCTTTGCAGCTTCCCTTACAAAAAGGGAATCCTTCGGCTGGGCCATCAGATGTTCCCATCTTTCTTCTGGTATGGTTATACCATGGCCCAGGTTTCTCTGCATAAACAAATGAACAGTGTCCTAATGCTGAGAATTCTGCAAGCAACACTAGTTGTGCAAGATCATTTCAAGGTTCGTTGAAAAAACCGAGCTTCTTGCCAAAAATATTTTTGATACAGAAGTAGGAAATTAGATCTGACATGTATGAAAACCTGGAAATTGCTCATCCCAAAACTGTGCAGTGAATAAAATGTCATAATTTCTGAGCAGTTCAGTAACACATGCCTATAACAGGCCAGAGGCAACCTTTATACCCTGAACAGAAAGAGGGGAAGCAGGTCTTCGAGACTAAACGTTGGGGGGGGGGGGTTCACACTTTGAAAATATGTTTGGATTTTGCCACCTCTGATGCACCAGCATTCTTCACAAGTCTTAGATCAGTATTTCAACTGATATCATCAAGCTGAACTTCTAGTGATGTGCGCATAAAAAACGGGCCTTTTCAGGGCCACATTGTTGCTGTACGTTATACATTCTCTACAGCAGCCACCTCAGTTGGATATGAAAGAGCCACGCTTTTTCTAGAATATCCTCCTGCATTTGTTTACTAGACTCGAAAATCACATCGTGCAGATGAACTCATCAACACTGATGCCAACTGGAATTTCAATTGCCATGGCAAGTGTCATCAAGAGCGCCTACTAAATATCTGTCCCATACAGATACTTAATAAGGATGGGGGCACTGCGACGACCCCATCCCCCCCAAACTGGAGCCCTGTGCTTGCCTTTGATTATACTGCTCTCTGCACGGTCATTCAGAACAGGGTTTTCCCCCCGCCAGACATTTAGTGGGTCTCATTCCTGTTAGAAGTCATAATCGGCAGAGAATGGCTGATGTGCCTTGTCTTTTTTTGTTCTGACATCTACCGTCGAACCCCGCTACAACGAAACTGATGGGGCGCGGAAAAAATTTCATTGAAGCGAAAATTTCGTTTTAGTGAAATCGAACAAAATATAGCTGATCTGAGCTAGCAAAACAAAGAAACGTTCATTCTCAAAATTCATAAAATGGCCGCAGCTTCCTATTCTTTCCCAGCAACATCGCGACGCGATTAACACCCATGCATAGCGATGCCATGGTGAAAAGCAAGCTGAAACAACGCCTAAAACCGCCTTGGTGAACGAACCAAACAGTTGCATTAACACGTCAACACCAGCAGCTGTCCGCTGTCAAAAGTACCGTAATTACTCTAATCTAACGCGCACCTTTTATCCGGTTAAGCGAGTTCATAAATCGCACGCGCATTAGAATTGAGTACGAACAAAAAAATTACGGTCAATCTATTGCCATCGGCAAATCCAAAATGGCCGCCCCCTACGTGCGTCGGCATGTCGCGTCGGCCATTTCTGCCTGCGTTTCCCCTGTGCGGCACTTCGTACGTGTGCTGAGGAGTTCGTCATCTAGTAGTGCATTAGCATCGACGGCGTGGAAGGGCCGACTCCAAAAACTCGAGTGCACCACGATGCCGCTTTTAAAAGTCATCGCGTGTGCAGAAACGGACGGAAATCGGAGCGCATCGCGGTCATTCGGAGTTCCCGAAACGTGCGTGCGGGACCGGCGGAAACAAAAGCAGAAGATTGTCGACAGCAAAGCTTCACGCAAAGGCTTCAGTTGACCACAGCAGGGTCGGTTTCCGCAAATTAAAGAGCTGCTCGGCGAGTATGTGCTTGAGCAGCGAGCAGCACAGCGGCCTGTGACGACAGAACTGCTCCAAGTGCGGGCTATGCAATTAGTCTTAGAAAAAGGTCTAACGCGGAGCCAGTTTAAAGCGACCAGGTGCTGGCTAACTAACTTTATAAAGAGGAAAGGCTTTTCCCTCCGAAGGGGAACATGCATATGCGAAAAGATTTGCGGAGGAGTACGGTGAAAAGCTTCACAGTTTTCAGAGGTTCGTCCTAAACTTGCGGCGCAACAACGGCTACCTGCTTGGACAAATCGGGAATGCCGATCAGACGCCTCCTTACTTCGACATGCCTGGCACCACAACCGTCGAGAAGAAGGGGGCGAAGCAAGTTCGCGAGCTGACATCGGTCCACGGTAAAACTACAGTGACGACAATGCTCTGTTACACGTCAGATGGGCTCAAGCTTCGCCCGTACCTCATATTTAAATGGAAGACGCTCCCGAAAGGAGTCGTTTTTTCGAGTGGTGTGATCGTGCGGGCCAGCGAGAAAAATGGGTGCGCGTTGCAATCAATGTCTTACGTTTTTTTTTTCGCGGTGGAAATCGGTGCGCATTACAATCGAGGGCGCGGTAGAATCGAGTAAATACGGTATCTGAGAACGCCGAGATGAAGGCAAGGTATCGTGGAGCGACGACTTTTGCATTGTTCTATGCCATTCTTATCATCCATCACCCGCGGTTAGCAGATTTTGTTGATAATGTAGACGAACAGCCACTCTGATTAGTTACCACCCTGGCTTAGCGCGAATATAATAAGCTTCGAAATTTCAAAAAGCATCGTTCTGCAGTTGCACTGAGCAGCTGCACGGCAGGAACCATGAACTGAGCGACTGAGCTTTAGCTTCGGATCGTCTGCCGCTAGAAGCAAGCCAGTGGCAAAAGCAGGGCAGTCTTATTGCCATCGCTATCGAGCAATGGCGGTGCCATATGCTTGCTGAACAGCGGCAGTATAACGGCGGTTTCTAGCGGTGCCAACGCGTGTTCTAGACTTTGTTAACGCATTTTCAGGCTCTGAAAATGCATCGAAATGTTAAAAATTGGGTTTACTGCATAAAAGTAAGTGCCCGAGCCTGGAATTGCATCGTAAACTTCGTTGAAGCGGGACGATCGAAGAAAAAGTGTTTGTTATGGCCACAATATTTATGCATTGACTCCTATTGACTGCTGACAGGGAATTGTGAATTTTTCGCTGCAGCAGAAATTTCAGTGGAGCGCCGTTTGTTGTAGCGGAATTCAACTGTATAACATAATTTTAATCAGTGATGGCAAGACACTGCTGGCGGTCATGAATACAAAACAAGTTTTACTACATGCCACGTACATTGGAAGTTTGTGCACACAGTGTCAGCAGGGAAACATGACAAAGTTCTTTCTCAGTTGTGGACATGTCATTAGAACGCAATATCATTTTGCTGTAGTACTAACATGTGTTAGACACTGGAATGATAACACGTGAACGCCTATGCAGCATGTGGTGTAATGGTCGTTTTCCCCTTGACCAGCTCACTGGTTACAGAAACTCATTCACTAACTTGCTCGCTAATAAACTTCACGCTACTTGCAACATTTTATGAGATAAAAGTCACTTGTCATTTATTTGGACATTTTTGTGGCACTGTCACTCATCTTATTGAAGTACAGGGGGGTCAAAAGTTCCGAGGCCACGCTCCCATAGGAATACATGAGATAGCGACCTGGAAACTTTTGACCCCCACCTTCGCCCTTTACATATGTAAACTTACAACAAAAATTCGGATGCTCCACCGTGTGCCATTCAATTTTTCGGACTGCGGCTGCCTGATATAATGTGATCTTTCATGGCATGACAAGCAGGCAGCCACGCTTACGATAGTGTGGCTGACCCTTTGAACTTAGCGGGCACTGCAAAAGAGCCGAAATAACCGAGTCTGAAAAAAAGTATTCACAAAAAAGCCCCTTTTTCAGCTCAGTGGCCAAAAAATATTGTCCATCTATATTTTTACACACGCACGCTTTGCACAAGTCGGTCTTTATTTCAGCCAGTGTTTGGCCATCCCTGTAGAGACTGTTACAACTTCCACTGTAGGTGGACATGATGGTTGTGGAGTGGACCGCACATCATCATCATAATGTCCACGTATGCAAGTTTGAGTACTTGACAAATGATCGTGTTTTCAAATTGACAAACTCCCAAACAATCTTAGATTTAGGTCAGCTGTCGTCCACCAGATGGCCAAACACAGGCTGAAATACTAGCAGACTTGGTAGTGCATAAGTATGTGTGCCAGAAGCACGTGAGTGCAGTGACACATTTTTCCGGTCAGTGGGCCAATAAATGTTGAACAAGGGTGTCAATATAGGATATAGTTGGTATTTCATTGCGATGTACAAAAATGTCTTTCCTAGTCATCTTCACTCTTATCAGTTTCATACATGGGCGTTACGCCCAAACCTCAAATAAAGGTGCTTTTTGTGGTGAATGACTTTTTTTTTGACACTTGGTTATTCAAGCTTTAAAACGGTTCCCCCTCCCGCCTTAGTTGGCAGCAGTTATGTCTCATGCACCTGCACAATACGTGGCATTTATGTTTGCAGAGTTGTATGCAAGGACTAACAGGAAACAAAGATTACAGGCAGTCATGCTTGATAAGTGGTTATATTGTGTGAACTCAATACTAGCCATCTATAAAGATATGACAGAGAACCTTACCTCAGTAGCCTCTGTTTCAAGTACGCACTGATGCGCAGCACTCACTGGTGGCTCTGCTACCAGCAGCACGGCTTCAGGTTGTGCCACCAGAGTTGGAGCTTGCGGTGGTGGCATTACAGCTGCTGCCGGCACTGCTGGAAGTGGTGTTGGTAGTGCCGCCGCCGCTGCTGCTGGAGCTGCTGCCGCCACTGCTGCCGCCACTGCTGCCGCCACTGCTTCTAGTGGCAGCACTTGTTTAACAGCAGGAGGCGTCTTTATTGCAGTGAATATTGGAGATCCCCGCAGGGGCGCCTGCTCAAGTAGGCGTTTGGTGTGTAGCGACACCACGGACCCGAGCTAACGGGGGAGTCTCTACTCCCTCCCACGCCTAGCCGTGCGTGGCTTTGCCGTGTCCGGGGAAAAGGGGATCCTGGGGGTTGAGCCGACGCTGGGTGATTGGACCTTTAAGGCCCCCCGGCAGAGGCAACACACCCCTTTGGCCCCGGCTTCACGTAGACGGCACCCCTGGGCTGACCCACCCAGGGGAAATCGGCAGTCGCCTTTTCCTATCTCTCTCTTCCTACATCTTAGTCTTTTCTCGTCTTTAAATCTATCCTGTCTTCTTCTCTCTTCCATTTACTTCCGATTTTTCCTGGCGGCAAGGGTTAACCTTGTGTAATTACTCAACCTCGAGTAGTTATATTTGGTTATAGTGGCAATGTACGGCTGGCGTCTGCAGCCTTATGCTATTAAGTGCTTCAGCGTCCCCTGGTTGGACTCCATGGTGGGTGGTCGCCATTGCTGCCGAAAAAAAGTACACTACTATGGGAACACCTGCATTTCCCCATCTCCTAGATCGTCTTCCGCTTAAGAGGGGACGCACCGATGAAATATTATTTTTCAACCAACCCAGACAATGCTTTCCGAAATTCCATGTAGTGCACAGCGAAAAGCCAACAAAACAAGCTAGAGCCATATCTCCATTTCTTGTTGCTAAATTTCTGACTGAGCTCTTTGGCCAAGGATACAAGGTTACAAAGATGGCTAGCGGAGACCTTCTCCTTGAGCTGCCAGAAAAACACCACTATGAAAAACTTGGCAGTCTCAAAGCATTTGGCAATATCCCAGTATCTATTTCACCTCATAGATCAATGAACACCTCACGCGGAGTTGTTTCAGAAGCAGACCTTCTTGAAATGTCTGAACAGAAACTGCTTGAAGGGTGGAAAGAGCAAAATGTGACGGATGTGAAACGAATCGTCATCAGACGCGACAACAAAGAAATACCTACCAAACATATAATACTCACTTTTGCATCTAGCACACTGCCTTCATCTATAGACACAGGCTACATCAAACTCTCTGTCCGTCCCTACATTCCCAATCCGAGACGGTGTTATAAATGTCAACGATTTGGTCATGGTTCGCAGAACTGCCAGGGTCAGGAAACTTGTGCAAGATGTGGTGGCCGCGGCCACCCATCTGATAACTGTGTTACCACGCCTCACTGCGTGAATTGTGACGGGAAACACGCCGCGTATTCGCGTTCGTGTCCTAACTGGAAGAAAGAAAAAGAAATCATCACTCTTAAAGTCAAAGAAAACATCACATTCAAAGAAGCAAGACGAAGAGTGTCGCCATTTTACGGCGCAACATATGCTGATGCGGCGCGTCAGGGGGCAACGCCGCACCAGCCCTCGCCACCCCTTCGGCCTGCGCAGAGCGAGCCGTCGGCTGTGGCACCTGCCCCCAAGGCAGCTGTAGCCCAGGCTACACCGCCTACTCCCAAACAGAGACCGGAGACTCCAGAGTCTTCGGGTCTCAAGGCCTCCCCTCACCAGGCGAGGCCCAAAATTCGAACTAACAGCCCGCATGTGCGGGCATCCAGTGCCTCCGAGGAGGCAATGGATACATCGGCACCCTTGGTGCCGAAAGAGCGGCGTGGCTCCTTGGAGCGCGCCAAGAAAACAAAAAAGCAAATAACAGGGCCTGGTGATGGCCCTGTTAAGTGAACTCAAACTCCCCGTCTAAGCAGCCACTCGCTTTTCGTACACACAGCACTATTTCACATTCACCATGAACACTCAAATTATACAATGGAACGTCAGGGGCTTTCTCAGAAACCTTGACGACATCCAAGAACTCTTACATGAACACTCGCCAAAAGATCTGTGTGTGCAAGAAACACACCTTAATTTAAAACACACAAATTTTCTTCGTAAATATGTTATTTTCCGAAAAGACCGTGTTGATGCTATGACATCATCCGGAGGTGTTGCCATCATAGTGAATCAAGGAATAGCATGCACACACTTACAACTCCAAACACCCCTTGAGGCAGTGGCTGTTCGAGCGGTTCTTTTTGATAAACTGATCACAATCTGCAGTATTTACATTCCTCCTAGCTATCAGCTCCAAAAACGCGATTTACACTCTCTAATTGATGAACTTCCGGAGCCTTATGTTCTCCTTGGAGACTTTAATGCGCATAGCAGGTTATGGGGTGACTCTCGGTATGACGCGCGAGGTCGACTGATCGAACAGTTCCTTATCTCGTCGAGCGCGTGTCTCCTAAATCGAAAAGAACCAACCTATTATAACCTCGCTAATAACACCTACTCCTCCATAGACCTGAGCATAGTATCTCCATCTCTTGTGCCTCTACTCCAGTGGAAAGTCGTCAGTAATCTGTACGGAAGTGACCACTTCCCCGTAGTTTTGAGCACAACGACAGTAACTGAGTGTCCACCACGTGTTCCCAAGTGGCTCATAAACGGAGCCGACTGGGAACAGTTTCATACTATCGCTTGTCTAGGTTGGAATGACATCTGTACTTTGAACATTGATGTTGCTGTGAACTACTTCACAACGTTTTTGATTGATGCTGCAACAAAATGCATCCCACAAACAAATGGACACCTTGGAAAACGATGTGTGCCATGGTGGAATTCTGAATGCCGAAACGCGCGCAAACAGCAAAACAGAGCTTGGAGGCTGCTTCGGAACTCACCGACAGCCGAAAATCTTGAAACCTTCAAGAAAATAAAGTCTCAAGGCAGGAGAACGCGTCGGCAGGCCAGAAGAGAAAGCTGGCAGAAGTTTTTATCAGGGGTTAATTCATACACACAGGAGGCTAAAGTCTGGAACATGGTCGGTAGGATAGCAGGAAAACAAGTATACACAATTCCACTCGTAAACACTCAGGGTGATACCTTGGAAGATCAGGCAAACTTCCTCGGTGCACACTTCGAACAGGTATCCAGCTCGTCCCACTATACTGACACTTTCCAAAAATACAGAACAAGAATAGAAAAGCAGAAACTCGAACACAAATCCACTAGATACGAGGCCTATAACCAAGCTTTCAATCTAGCTGAGCTCCAAACATCTCTAAACTCCTGCAGTACTTCTGCCCCAGGTTCTGACCGTGTGATGTATGAAATGTTAAAAAACCTACCAAACGAAACCCGAAAAACCTTACTTTGTTTGTACAATGCTATTTGGTCTTCTGGCACTATTCCTACCTCCTGGAAAGAGGCTATTGTTATTCCCATTTTGAAAGAGGGCAAGGACCCTTCTTTACCCTCGAGTTATAGGCCTATAGCACTTACAAGCTGCTTGTGCAAAGTCTTCGAAAAAATGATAAACTGCCGACTTGTAAATTTTCTTGAAACAAATAATTTGCTCGACCCATTTCAGTGCGGGTTTCGAGAAAGTAGATCCACCACAGACCACCTTATTCGTATCGAGGCACAGATCACAGACGCGTTCGTCCATAAACAATATTTCCTCTCTGTGTTCCTCGATATCGAAAAGGCTTATGATACTACATGGCGTTACGGAATTCTAAGAGACCTATCCCACCTTGGTGTGCGCGGAAGAATGTTTCATATAATCGAAAGTTACCTGTCAAACCGGACATTCCGTGTCCGTCTGGGCAGTGTGCTCTCCCAAACATTTGTCCAGGAAACAGGCGTGCCACAAGGTGGTGTGCTTAGTTGCACACTTTTTATTATTAAAATGAATTCTTTGCACTTGTCCATTCCCCGCAATATGTTCTATTGTACATATGTCGACGACGTTCAGCTTGGCTTCAAGTCATGCAACTTGGCCATGTGTGAGCGACAGGTTCAGTTAGGTTTAAACAAGGTCTCCAAATGGGCAGAGGAAAACGGATTCCGACTGAACCCACTAAAGAGCACGTGTGTCTTGTTCTCCCGAAAGAGAGGCATGCACTCGGAGCCTGACATTCAACTGAACGGGCAACAACTGTCCGTCAAAGCTGAGCATAAATTCTTAGGCTTAATCTTGGACAACAAGTTGACCTTCGTACCCCACATAAAGTATTTAAAAACAAAATGTTTAAAAGCCATGAATGTTATAAATGTGTTGTCACGTACTACGTGGGGTAGTGACAGGAAATGCCTCATGAACCTGTATAGAAGCCTTATTCGCACCCGCTTAGATTATGGGGCCATTATTTATCAGTCAGCGACTCAAAGTGCTTTGAAGATGCTGGATCCCGTGCACCATTCGGGCATCCGCCTTTCTACGGGTGCTTTTCGCACCAGCCCCGTAGAAAGCCTTTACGTTGAGTCAAATGAGTGGTCGCTTCATCTGCAGAGAACCTACATGTCCTTTGTATATTTTCTTAAGGTGAAAGCAGACAAGAGGCACCCCTCATACTCTACTATTAATGACTTGTCGAGCTCCATTCTTTTTCAAAACAGGCCTTCAATGAGGCAGCCCTTCTCAGTTCGCCTGAAGGGTCTAGCTGAGGACACTGGAGTGTCACTCGAACACAGTTTAATGGCTCCTGTAGCATACCCGCCACCGTGGCAGTGGCAGACTATAGATTGCGATGTATCTTTTTTAGAAGTTACTAAACATGCGCCTATTGCCCATATTCGAACATACTTCTTGGAACTTCAACACAAATACACACGTCCTGAGTTTTTTACAGATGCCTCTAAGTCCTCTGTGTCCTACGCTGCTGTTGGCCCTTCCTTTTCGGATGCTGGCCCTCTACATCCAGGCACAAGTATCCTCACAGCGGAAGCTTACGCGATACTTGTGGCAGCTAAACACATCAAACAATCACAAATACAAAAAGCAGTAATTTATACAGACTCCCTCAGTGTGGTACCGGCTCTGCACAGTCTTAAAAAACAAAAAAAACCCTGTCCTAGTTTCACTTTACTCCATTTTATGCACCCTCCACACACTCAACAGACATGTTGTTGTGTGCTGGGTGCCAGGGCACCGTGAGATTCAAGGCAACGTGATGGCGGATCAGCTTGCTGCATCCGCCCACGAAAGCACTGCCATTACACCGACATCAATCCCGGCCCTTGATCTTAAGCCGTCTCTCAAACGAAAACTCAGGGACTACTGGCAGAGCAAGTGGGATACACACACACAAAACAAACTACACGTTATCAAGCCACACCTTGGCCATTGGTCACCAGTATCAAAATCACGTCTAACAGAGGTAACACTAACAAGACTCAGGATAGGACACATATACACGACACACACGCATCTTTTGTCCGGTGGTGATCCACCATTGTGTGAGAGATGTGGAGAGGCATTGACAGTCCTTCACATATTAATCCAGAGCAAACACTTAGAAACTCTAAGAAAACGACATTTTCCATTACCCTACCGACAGCATATACCTTTACACCCTGCAATGTTCGTCGGTAGGGAACCGCTTTTTAGTCATAAATCACTGTTAGCGTTTTTAAAAGAAATTAATAATTTTCATATCATACACCCGGGCATTCCGTAGCACGACCTCTCTAGAGAGGTTTTTGCTGCGGCGGTTACACAAGAAAGCACTTGCCTCACGGCCCTTGGACGCAAGGGTATGAACGAGTGAGGCACTTGTGCTAATGCCATTCATATCCACCATCGCTTTTTATAATCACCAACTCTTGTCATCTATCCTCACCACACACACCTTTCACGGCATGGTCATGATTTTATTACTTGTATGTTTTTACCCGCCTTACCGCGAGGAATTTTATGGCCTTTATACAGCCGCTTATCACAATCATTGTCCATATTCTTAGTAACATGAACTGGTGCTCTTTGGCCGTGAAACGGCCCTTGCGCCACAAAACTTCAAACATCATCATCATCATCACACCCATATCAATCCCGGCCGTTGATCTTAAGCCGTCTCTCAAACGAAACCTCAGAGTATACTGGCAGAGCAAGTGGGATACACACACACAAAACAAACTACACATTATTAAGCCACACCTTGGTCATTGGCTGCCTGTATCGAAATCGCGTCATACACAGGTAATACTAACGAGACTCAGGATAGGACACACATACACGACACACACACACCTTTTGTCCGGTGGCGATCCACCATTGTGTAACAGATGTGATGAAGTATTGACAGTCCTTCACATTTTAATTGAGTGCAAACAATTGGACACTGTAAGAAAACAACACTTTCCATTACCCTACCGACAACATATACCTTTGCACCCTGCAATGTTCGTCGGTAGGGAACCGCTTTTTAGTCACAAATCATTGTTAGCGTTTTTTAAAGAAATTCATAGTTTTCACATCATATACCCGGGCATCCCGTAGCATGACCTCTCCAGAGAGGTTTTTGCTGCGGTGGTTACACAAGAAAGCACTTGCCTCACGGCCCTTGGACGCAAGGGTATGAACGTGTGAGGCACTTGTGCTAATGCCATACATATCCACCATCGTCTTTTATCATCACCAACTTTTGTCATCTATTCACACCGCACACACCTTTCACGACATGGTCATGATTTTATTACTTGTATGTTTTTACCCGCCTTACCGCGAGGAATTTTATGGCCCTTATACAGCCGCTTATCACAATCATTGTCCATGTTTTTAGTAAGATGAACTGGCGCTCTTTGGCCGTGAAATGGCCCTTGCGCCATAAAACATCAAACATCATCATCATCAATATTGGAGATGATAGCGCTTTAACATAGTGCAATACAAATACACGAACTTATAAAAACAAAGTCCTTTTCAATATTCAGAGTTTTGAAAGTGTAAAATACTTCACACATACAGATCCAGTAACGCCAATAGATTTTTCAGACTTGTTCGATATTTTGGACTTCATTAAATGTGTTGTCAATATTACCATAGCACAAAACATTTTTGCGTCTAATTTTTCAAACAAATTTTACCCTAAAGTTTAATTTTTTGGACAAAATAGCTCGTTTTAAAGTGCCGCTCGATTTTGAAAGCCACCATGTTAGATTTTTATTGGCTTGGTCAAGTTTGTTGACTTCCAATGGGAAGTTGCGTTGCCTCCAAACTGAAAATGTGCACATCTTCCGATTTTCAAGGCAGTGTCCTATCTTCCTTGGCAAGCAAAACTGCATAGGGAAAGAAACTACACCCATAGGTTTTTCTTTTTTGAAGGATTATTTTTCACATCAAGAAAGGAGAGTAATAGTTTTTCTGGTTGTCTTTGACGTGGTCATTTTGGAGATTTTTCAAGTTTTTGAGCCGTTGTGTGGGTCACGTGTTCTCAGCTAATGCAGCAGCTCAGTAGGAATGTAGTTAACGTGAATATTCTGAAACATGCTGGTTCAGTCGCGGCCACGGCAATAGTAGTTCGATGGAGGTGAAATAGTGAAGGCTTACACAGTATGCAATGACAGTGCTGGTCAAGAACCCTGACTGCGTCGCTAAATCTCACAAAACAGACAAGACATTGCAAGCACCTGTTTGCGGCCTGCATCAAGTTTCGTTTGCTTTGTGGGATGGAACTGCCAACTGGGTTGCTCACAACGGTCAGCGGCAGCAATTGCCAATGCGCTGACATTACCGTAGCCCAAATAAATCCAATTCTGCTTGTCCCGAAGCACAGCATGAAGCCTGGTGTCATTGGGGGTCTTTTTAGGCTATTCTAATCTAACAACTTAATTTTCATGTATTAACTATTTTTCAGGACTGTTTGATATTTCACAGACCCTGCAAGGTCCAGAAAATTAGTCAGAAACTGAACTCGGTTAACAAACACCTAACCAACTAAAACCCACACATCGATCAAGAATGACTGAAAGCAAAGTATGGGGTAAGCTAAAAATATTAATTCTGGCAAAGAGCTAGAAACATGAAAAGGGCAGAGGAGAGATACGTACAGCGGTGCACTGGAACAGCTCTGCCTCTTCCTGTTGAAAAAGACTGTTCCCCCAACCTCTCCTAGGTTTATAGCTTTGCAACAAAATCACCATATTCATGCAAATCTCGACAAAGTCTTTTTTTCGAATTTTTTTGCTATAAACTCCACGGTCGGCTTAAATATGAGGATTTTCGAAAACGTGGCATTTTTAATTGAGAAAAGTGGTGAACAACTAGCAGTACCTAGACGGTAACATAGCTGCTAGTAATCAACACCCGGCTTATGTACACACGTGACACACATACATACACACGTACACACATACACAAGTGCCTCAAACAGGCTGGCTGACGTTTTGATAGGAGAACCTATCTTTGTCAAAGGCACTTTGTCATCCTTGGCATGTTAGTTTCAATGGGGTTAGTAGTGACGTCATCTTTTGGTGGTAGCATATGTCCCTGTTGGTAATCTCGGTCTGAAAAGAAAAAAATCTATAAAGCAGCAGAGTGCAGCCCTCGCTTTCTTTCAAGTTAGGTTGCGATGTACCAAGTGCTCTCCTGTCAGAGGTGGGGGCCGGGAAGCAAAAAACGAAAGTGAAAGAACAAAAGAAAAAAAAAGGAAGAAAAGGGGGATGCAAAGTAGGAGCGAGCGGTGGGCTACAAAGCGGCGGCCGCTACGACTAAAGGAAAGAGCATGAAATACTTCGGAACCAGAAGATGGGTGCCGCGTCTAGCCGCTGCAAACGGTTGCCGACGACAGCGGCGTACGCCTATTCTCAAACACTTATAAATGGGAAAGACAGCAACGAAGCAGTTACTAAAAGGGGGACAAGCAGGCGGCATACATTTAAATGTCAAGATGATGACAGTAAGCGATGCCCGATGGCTGCAGCAGCACGATTTCTCCAGCAATTTTTCTGCATAAATATTTCATAAACATAAGTAGGATAACATCATTCCTGCACATACACAGGGTTCTTAAAGGTTTGAAAGGAGAAAATTGAAGGATATTTATGGAACTTCATGGCCCTGTCAAACGTTTCTCAGGGACTTAAGGGAACAGAGTAAGCCCTGTATTTGCCATGTAGTCGAGGTGAAGTTTATGTACTTTTTTTCTCCATAACCGTAAGAGCTGGAGTAATTATTTTATTATTGTATTAATGAGCCATTCTTATTTTTACTAAAGCAAATTTATCACTGAAAACTTTAATGCTAATTTTTGGTAAATTTTTACTCCAGGTGCCTCGCTATCACACAATAGCTATTAGATGTCACATTGCACAAGAGCACTTTCTCATACAACAATTATTGTGCTTCAGCATATTCCCTTTTACGTTACCTAAATACTAGCCGAAATCTAGGATTCTAGATACGGTGGTTGTTGCGAAAAAGGAACGTAAGTACGAAAAAAGCATGTTTTGAGGTAATCGCATAGAAAGTTGGAAATATACATTATTTCAAGAGTATACAACGAGTAACAGCAAATTGACGGACCCGTTCAATAGGCATAAATCAGATACACATCGCCAATATAATTTTTTTCTTTTTGTGCTGAAACGTCTTGGCTGGCTACCTTCACTTGTCACCTGGTATGCAGTCGTGTTGTCAGCACAGTACTGTCAATGCAGTTCCAGGGTGCGTGGGTCCTACGTTGTGCACTGCCCTGGTGAAATTCTAAAGTAGTTTAACACATTGACACGGGCTATATCGCCATAATTAAAAGTGAACACGTACAGACTCAAGGGTGCATATTTACACTGTTTGATTCCCGAGGAAAACGTTTTTTGGAGTCCAATCTCACACGACAATCCACTGAATCATTATGGTTTTGAGTTTTCCCATAGAGGCATTGAGCAAGTATTCTGGATGAGCTAGTTCCAAATAATTTGGCTTAACAGCCTCAATACAGATGCTGGAAGGTGTTCTTTATCAACCAATGGTTCACCATTCAACTGCGCTTTGTTGAATTAACACTAAGTTTCGGCATCGTTCGATAAGGCCGTGTCAGTGATTGATATTTTGAAGCCATGGAAAAATATGTGAACCAGACAGCTTTTCGCATGTCCTCTAAACTGGCTCTATTTCTTTTAATGACTTAACGACAATAGTTTTGGTGCTTTCCAATGATGACACCACTAAGAAGTCTCCAACTAGATATGTATTTCCCGACAGAAAGCTTGATGCCTTTGTTTTCTTGCGTTTTCGCAGTTCCGCACCCATTTTTTTTTTCTCAATGTGCCAAATGCACTCTGGCTTGCTAACTGTAACTTCTCCATATAGCCGTAATATTTGAAATGCAAGGAATCCCTTGCTACGTAAGATTGCGGGCATGGCAGGCCTCCACCGAAGTTGTGAAATATTGTCATATTTAGAATGAAAAAAATTGCGCTAAGACAAATGACCGATTATAGTTCAGAAAAAGCTCCATAATTTAAATAATGCAAAAAGAAACAAATAATTTTTTAAAAATACTTTCACTTACCCTGTCCCCTACGGTACCCAAACAAGAAATTTTTTCTACAACCTTTCAAATTATCACTAAATTTACTACACTTATAGAGTTTAACACAAAGACCAAATTACTTTCGTAAATAGGGAAGTTTCTACAATCAATAAAGGGGTGTTACAACCCTTTAAATCCAAAATTGTAATAGACAACTAAAATCTACCGCACCGCTTTTGCAGCTAACCCATGCCTGCTCTGGTGAAGGCTGTTTAGGAGTACTGAACATTCATTCTCACACATGTGCTCCAGGCAACACAGGTCAGGTAGAGTCACAAAATACATGACATGCAATTGAAATCTAAAGACAGGGAGAACAAATGCAGTGATTATGAGAAAAGGGCTACCAAGAAAGTTGACTATCAGTGTAACCTGTCATGCAAATAAAAAGTAGTGTTCTTGTGGGAGCATTGTTAGGAAGGATAAGCAACCACCACTCGTACATTGTAATAACCACATGCACCACTCGTTAAGACAGGGAAGAGAGAGGGAATACAAATGGAAGGGTGATCAACCTAGGCCGGCAGGCAAAAGAAGCATAAATGCAACAGGCATAAGTTCCGTAAGGAGATAAGTAGAGAGAGTAAAAGCAAGACATGATGACATGACGAATGAGGAATGAAATTAACGATAGTAGAAAGCATAAACAAACAGAATACAACTAAACTCGCACAGATGTATTAATTCTGAAGGGGGATCGAGGCTTGCTGTAATATTGCTAACCTACAACAGATAACGGATTGCACTGTGGACCTGTCTGCACTGGTCCCAAATTCAAGTGTTTTCATCACCTTTAGGAGCCTTCAGAATGAAACTTTCAAACTCAAGGGTTTGCAAGGTGTTCCAATTTCCTATACAAACCCTGCACAAATGCTTACCCATCCCTTTGACCACGACCTCTTGTAACACCCGGTTTCGTTTTTTTGGTCAGCAAGTTTCCTTCTCAACGATACAATTTCTTGCTCAAGCCTCGCCACCTTGTTGTTTCTTTCTTCACCTTCCGCTGCAGGCAATTCGGACAAGGCCACCATCTCCTTTCGTTTGGCAGCCTCCTTTCTTTTCTTTTTTTCTTTTTGGCTCGGCTCTCCCTGCAAAATCAGACTGCATGACAACTCTGCGTGGCTGAAGAGTACTGCCTCGACATGCCCACATTCTTTACTATGAAAATGTGCTTGCTCGAAATTATTTCGATTCTATTAACACATATACAACATATGTTGTGATGTAGTCCAAGTCACCTATAATGAATTATTGAATGTATTGAGCACTTGTGAAATCCTTTGATTTTTGATATACGAAATATTTTATAACATATTCACTTAAATACCTCATTTCCTTCTGATTGAATATCATTAGAATACTACTTGAACGAACATCAGTTCAGAAAACTGTGCAAGCGAGCATGCCGAAAGCAATGGAGAGAACTGAGGTTGACAAGGGTGCAAGAAGGTACGCTTTTTCATTGTGCGTCATGCCCTCAAGCACTTTTGTTCTCTTTCCTCCTTACAAGACACGGCTTACTTTTAGTGCATGTGATCGTGAGGCAGTGCACAGGTATTTCATGGCATACCATCATGGCCGCAATAGCTATGCAAGAAGCTTTGAAGAACGTTTCTAATAGACCTAACATGATGATCGAGTTTTTTTAGGTCAACTTACGAGTCTAAAACGAGGTACAATACATTTCATCAGAGTTGCCATAAAGAAAACAAAATTTAGTTACCCGAGAAGGCGCAGCTTTAAGGACGTCGTCAAAGACGTGCTCTGGGAATCGGATACGCCTTCTGAACAGCTTCCGGGCTAGGTCTTCTTTGGACTCTGTAACAATAGTTCAATGAAGTTTCTCAGAGAGGAAGTGATGAGGTCATGTGCAGTTGTTTCAGGCAAAGTAATGTACAATACCAATGTAATGATGACACATAAGTGGCCAAAAGTCTGAATAATTATGACATGCAAAATCACAGTCAGGCACAAAGATGGATAGTTTAAAAATAATTGGCAAGGGCCACTATGCAGTACAATTGTGGATTATGGACTTATTAAACAAGTGTAAAGGCAAAATTAACTGTTGCACAGTGCACAAATATTCCAACTTTTAAGCATACACACAAGCACAGTTTCCCTAAATCATAGAGAAGCTGAAGTGCTCTTAGTGGTTCTCGCCAACATCTCTATCGATATGACCATTTACCTACTTGCCAAGCTGTCTAACAATAGAGACAAAGGCAAGAAGTGAGACCGGCAGAGTGAAGTGACATGCATTTTTTTTCATGTTGCACGAAATCCATGAAACCTGTGCTTTATTCATGAAACCTGTGTCCATGAAACCATGAAACCTGTGTCAGACCCCTGTGCTTTATTTGTGATGGTCATATCCACAATGTAAGGGGCTTAGCACACCAGGAATATGCACACAACAAAGTATTCTTACATGCCACTGAACTTGTTGCCCTATAGCCTGTTTCAATATGGCATCAGAAAAATATTGCTACAAAGGAATTCTTTTTTATATGTTTTCTTTCCTGTATTCATTTCTTACAGAATTTGTAATCAATCCAGTATATATAAAGAACAAAGAGAATAACGATATGAGAGAGTAAAGTTGTTTCCAATGTGTGGCTTACGTGCATTCACTTCAACTGCCTTGATTGTCACATGAGAAAATTATTTGGTTTGGAAGGCAGCTTAGCGTCGACATGCACTTCATAAATTTACTTTGCAACTGTGGAGCATGTAATTATGCCTGTGTGGTTGGTGTATACCTTGCACACAACTTAGCACTGATAGCTCACTGCGACATCATGCCCAAAAACGACAACATTTTAGGTCGTAAAGAGAACGATGTTGTTGAAAATGCGTGGTTACGAACGAATTAAAACATACCCATAAGTAGCAAGGCCCGGTTAGAGGTAAGGTGCATTTAAAATCCCACGCGATACGACTGCACAATAGGTTAGACAAAGGTGATATACAGAAATCTATTAGAGGTAAGGTGAATTTCAAAACCCACGCAATACGACTGCACAATGGGTTAGACAAAGGTGGTATACATAAATCTATAATTCACCAAATACATAAAAAATAGCTGACTGACGAGTCCGCGCTTTGTCCTGCGGGCTTACTAGCATAACAATGATCTGCGATTGCCCACCTTCTATTGGGCACAGGTATATGCCACTAGCCTTGAGAGTTTAAATAAAGGGCCTTGAATTTGTTTGTTTGTGTGTGTGTGTGTGTGTGTGTGTGTGCGTGCGTGCGGCACAGCCAAATGTTTCGTGCATGCACAAGATTCCTCGTAGAACATAGCGCGAACGGTGACGAGATTGACCAAACAGGACCAAACTGCCTATTGCGTTAGCCCAGTTAGGGCTTTCTCGTCATCGTTGTTTACGCTGTGTTCCACCACGAATCTGTACTAACAAACTCAACTTCGTACGCTTCTATTGCACAAGGCGTTAGCGCAGGAACCAAGAATCCACGAAAACAACTTGCATCATACAAGTAGCTGTTACAGTCGCAAAGGGCCGCTATAACTCAATGCACGAAGAGACGGTAAACAAAAAAATAAACATACAAGCAGTAATGAACAGCCACGCTTTACAGCAAGCTGCACGCTTCTCACCTGCTGATTCCACGACATCGCCAGGAAAGTAATCTTCAAGCTCGCCTTCTTCCTGCTTTTCTCTCCAATAAGTCATTTTATTCTTGCCTGAGGCAAGGTCCGTTTCAGACGACGGCCTGAAATTGCGTATCAGTGAGGCCGCCACGACGGCTTTCGCGCCATCTTTATATGCGACGTACGCATACATGATAATAAACAAAAAAAAAACCGACTGATCAAACAAAACACACACCACCAGAGTCTCGGCGGGAAGAGGGGCTCGCAAGCAATGGCGTGCGCCAATAGGCCTAAGAGGCTATGGATGGCTTCGTCTGCTTTGAGCTTTTACGACTTTTGGCTTTTCTGGTGTCGTCTGCTTTTGTAGCTGCACCCTCTTGAAGAGAATGGGGTGCTCGAAGCGTTCGAATCACGAAACATTGATAAATATGAAACAGTGCCGATTTCTTTACTGCTTGTAATAAGTTGTAGCACAAAATGAAGTATTGTATTTCGAAGGTGAATTAATAATGCCACTCTTCTCATTCGCAAACCAGCAGAGCAACATGAAAGGTTTGCATCATTGCATGTCTTTCACAAGGCCGGGCGTGACAAGTTACCGGAAAGACGCAATAATTAACAATATACGAGGGCACGCATAAGTTGCATGTTCATTGTTAACATACTTATTCTTGCGTCGATAGCTGACCTGAAGTTGGGGCGATGAAATGCCGGCTGCAAGGGCAGTGGTCAATGGATGCGACATGCTAGAGCCATGGATCCATGTGCTTAGATTGAAGGTGCACACTCATGAGCCCAATATGTAGTCAAGACTTCTGGAGCCGCCATCTGTGACATCCCTCATAACCATATTGTGGTTTTGGGCGTGAAACCCCAACATTATTGTACTATAAATACTTACAAGAAAAGGTACACTGAGACAGGGCTGAGTTGAACATTCCTGAATTGCTCAGTTTAGCACTATTACTTGCAAAGTGTCATTCGATTTCAGTTGCACCTTTGAGGATGTCTGACCAGACGTACAGTGCGGACATGTCTGTATACGTTGCACCAAGAAACTCCAACGTATCATATTATGTTGGTACGTAGGTAGTAAACTTTACTGATATCCTGAGTAACTCCCGTATTCATAGAGCAAGGACTGTGGGCTGCTCCCACGTTGGGATGGCAAGGCCAAGCCTCACCGCCACGTCGTGGGCCTGCTGGACTGTCTGAATCACTGTCTGAATCTTGGTTCGGCCCGCAAATACAAAGTGTCTTGCGAAACCTCTTCACTCGCGTGGAGCTGTAAGGAGGGACACGATAGAAGATCTCCGTGAAACGTCGACTAGATCAAAACATAGCGATACGAGTGCATTGCGACCGCAGTATAACCGACTGAAGGCGTTATAGGTTTCAGTGGGTCAAAAGAAACACCCCACAAGTGAGCTAATGCTTCATGACCCGTCGCGGGTCCAGCCCGCTTCGACTTTGGAGAGCCCGAGCACGACAATTAAGAACGCAATCATTAATTGCGAATTGACGTCGCAGCACGTTTATTTATAAGTGTTGAAACAAAAACAGAAAAAAAACAAGTAATGTTACAGACGGCATTCGACAAGTGCTACTCATCTACAAGATCAGCTATAGTCAATGGTCAAAGCACATCAGAAGATCATCGGTGTTTTCTACCGTGGTAGAGACTATCGACGAAAACTGGGAGCTGGTACACGCGGGTGAAAAAAAAAACTTTATCATCAATTCTGAATGATAGGATCGAAGTTTGGTTTGGTCGCTTGAATACATTCTGACAGTGTCTCAAAGTGGCGAATTCTATTTTCTGATAGCTGTGCAATGAGAGCAAGCAGGTATGCATGTATTATTTCCTCCCCTACGGCCCGCTCATTTCAGTAATAAAGCTTAGTTGTTCATCAGGACGTCTTGGGCGGCTAGTTGGTTCATTACTTCAAAGCACGTGCCTTCCTCCGTGCTTTAAAGGAAAATTGCGCAACTGAAAAAAAATAAAACACCACAAAGAAGGAAAATTTAAACAGGTCGAGAGCAACAAAACAGTTTGCGCTCGACCTTATTAAGTGTTCCTTCTTTGTGGTGTATTTTTATTTAGTTGCGCAATGTTTACTTTGAACTTAGTTGTTCAGTTACGTCAATATTTTAGAGCCTTCGGAGGGCTCTCACACAACCACTCAAATGTGCTTTTACAAATACACCGTGATATGGTCGATTTATTGCACCTTTCTATTTTAATGTCTTAATATATACATCTGTATGCATCCTCATTTTTGCCTGCACGCGCCATAGTCCGCAACGTTTAATATTCACTAATGTAGTTTGCCCACAGATGCGGCACAGCTGGGTACTTGAGTCAAATAATCTATCCATTTAGAGTAGGTCGTGCCTTATACATCCACTTATCTAGAGTCCCACTAGAAGGCAGAGTTCTTGAACTGCACGAATTGCACAACTGCTTTCAAAAATATAGACACGCAGTTGGTCCAACTTTTTAAATGTTAGCTGATGTTCGCGTCACCTAGACACTGCAATACAAAATGCAAAAAAACAAATAATTGTACAGAATACAAACAACAGATGGCGCAAAAATTGGTAATTACTTGTTAAGGGTTTTTTATTTGTTAAACTTTCGATACGTGTGAATGACGGGAGTTTTGCAACTAAAATGTACACTCTGCAAGGGCTTCACATGTTTTCCCGTGTGTATTTTCCGAGGCAGTTCGAGGCATTTGAGGCAACATAAAATTGACTGTGCGATGGTTTGGTCTCCTGATTTTAGTAGCAAAAGTGTCACAGGGACAGCCACTTAGTCATTTCTCTGCTGTAGCTACTGCTCCCAGAGCTCTCAATGAGCCCGCGCCTTTGCCTTTAAAATGAGCCAAGGTTCACCCAGGATTCCTCGGAAGCGTTACCTCGACAGAGACGAGCCATTCGTACTGCCGCAGTCGACTGCGTATTGGAAGACGCAACGAGAGCGCAGCTGCGCTTGTGAGTATGACTCCCAGGATGACCGATTTCTCGCAGAAACTCAAATATCCTCTGGTGACCCGTCGTCGTCATGTGACCCTGCATTGACCGCCGACGACGTGTCGTTAAGCTCACATTTGAGTTCTACATCTGATTCGTTCGGTCCCGACAACAACGCCGGCTTGAGTCCAGAGGACGTGCGTCCGCCACAGGCCGATGACCTTGTTGATGATGACAGCTTCGACGCCCTCACTGATGCGGAAGGTGACACAGACTCCGAAGCATCAGAGGGAGCCCAGGATGAGCCTTCATCGATGGACGAGACATTCAGCGACTGTAACGACAGTTTCGAAAGTGATGGTGACGCTGAAATCGGCGACGAGTCTGAAGAAGTGCGCCCCACCTTTCTGGATAAGTCGGAGTTGTTGGCTGAAGACTTTGTCCACTTGGAGTCTCAGACTCTGCCACGCTCGACGACAACAAAGGCAGCTGCAGTTATAATGATCATGGCCTTTGTCATAACGCATTGCCTCAGCCTGGTGGCCTTGGATGACCTCCTGAGTCTCATTGATGGCCTCTTTGGATTCGGAGGAAACACTCTTCCACGAACGAAGCACTTGTTCCGAAAGATGTGGTCGTCCAGAACGAAGAGCCTAGTCAAGCACTTTTTCTATTGCGATGACTGTGGCAGCCTGCTGAACTCCCAAACTGGCGCAAAAACCATGAGGTGTCCCACTTGTTGTGTAGACAATGACGCCTCTGCATTGAAGTCCAAAGGAAATTTTTTTATTATTCTAAATTTAAAAGAGCAGGTAAAATCGGTAATTGCTCGAACCAAGGATGTTCTCTTTAGAAAACTCACGCAGTTAAATGATGAGAACAACCTAACATCTGGGGCTTTCAATGACATAACAAGTGGGACAATGCTCAGAAATTTGCGCAAGAATGGGCAAGTAGACAAGATGAATCACATTCAACACAGATGGAAGCCCTGTGTTTAAGTCATCAACATCGTCGATATGGCCCATTCAGTTCTTGATAAATGAGCTGCCACCAGATTATCGTATGAAAAACTGCTTAGTTGGTGGTCTTTGGTTTGGACGCCATCCAGACATGTCACTGTTCATGGGCAAGTTCGTGGAAGAAGTGAACAACTTTGGCCACCTAGTCTGGAGGACGGCATCCTCAGCCATCAAGTCTACAGCTCATGCAATCTGCTGCTGTGTCGACGCACCTGCCCGTGCCGCAGTTATGAACATGGTGCAGTTCAATGGCATGTTTGGCTGCCCCCTGGTGCTACGCTTGTGGAGAGCATCATGAAGGTAAATTATTCTAGTAATGCACAATACATTCTATTAGATGCATAACTTTTGTGCCATCATAACTGGTGCTAAAGCTACTGTTACAATATAGGGAGCTTGCATGAACGGCGGCGACGCTACGCACTCTGGTTAGGCAGCCATTTTTAGTCAGAGGCGGTTGGAAAGTGCAGCAGCGCAGTCGTGTTTGCGAGCGTTGGCGTAGCTTTCAGGCGTGATCGAGTGCGAGTGTGACGCAAATTTAACTCCAAGAAAAGTCGTGCACGATGCCAGCCTAACCAAAAGACTACACCCCAACGCTGTGCCAGGAAGACCTCGAGCGGTACCAAAAAAAGACGAGAATTTGCTCCGAGTGACCCATTCACGCTTTGTGCGGGCAACTGTGTAAGCAAAGTGCACTTGTGGCCGCGCGTCGACAGCTCTGATATTCATAAATTTCTCGTTCCGAGGGCGAGTTTGATTACCCGGGGGCTATAGTCGAGAAAGGAAATCAAGGGCCACAACTTTGTGAGGAGTGGCTGGTTGTGGGAGTCCTAATTAAAGAAATTCGCTGCCGATACCGTGGTCGTCGACACTCAAGTAAGAGGTGTTAAATCACTTGATTTTGCCGCAGATGCTAATGTTTGTTTCCGTGCAGATTCAACTTCCAGTGTGTTAACAAGCCGCCTTCAAAGTCTTGTTCATGGGAGAGTGATGGTGAGGTCCTTGCCGCGCACTGCACATGCATGACCAGGAACAACGAAGTCTGCTCTCATCTCACTGTGCTGTTATTCTACGTACGTTATTCGACGCACATGCTCGAGAATAGCGCTCCTCAATTGAACACGTCTTGTTTGAGTGACGACGACCGTGGTGTTGGCGGCGACTTTCTTCACCCACGGCTCCCGTGCCCGACCACTCTACACAAACTTGTGACCCTTGAGGGCTTTTCTGGGCTTAATATGCTCCAGGGTTTTCAAACTCGGCTTCGGAACGAAACATTCATGAATGTCGGAGCTGTCGACGCGCCGCCACAAGTACATGTTGCTTACACAGTCGCCCGCACGAAGTGTGAATGGGTCACTCTGAGCAAGTTCTCCTCTGTTCTTCGTACTGCTCGAGGTCTTTCTGGCACAGCGTTGCAGTGTAGTCTTGCGGTGACGCTGATATCAAGCACGACACTTCTTGGAGTTAACTTCGCTTCGCGATCACACTCGATCACGCCTGCAAGCTACGCCAACGCTCGCAAACACGACGACGCTGCTGCACTCCCCGGCTACCTCTGACAAAAAAATGGCTGCCTACCCAGAGTCCATAGCGTCGCCGCCGTTCATGCAAGCTCCATTCTGTATCTAGGAGTCTTCTGTCATTGAATACTGAAGTCCATAAGCTTTTTTTTCAGTTAAGCTTCAATTGCAAAATTAAAAGTGATCAAGCTTAGCTTATCTAGTACACAGAAAATAAAATTGGCATGATGTGGTTTGTGGCCTAAAATATTGTTATGAGCCTGTGTGTAGATTGCATTATTTATATTACGTGATTAAATGCAGGCTTAGTGCTTGCTTAAACTTTACGACATAATTTTTCAGGAGGCCAGAGGTACATGAATGTTATAGCAGAGGAGCTGCGGACAGCAAAGGGCATGCTTCGAGATATGAAGTTCGCCATCGACGTTGGAGAGCCAGTGAATGGTTTGAAAGGGCCCTCACCACTCTCGTGTCTGAAGGGTTTTGACCTTGTGCTTGGTCAAACAGTCGAATACATGCACTGTGTTCTTCTGGGCGTCACTAGGTGTTTCACTGATACTTGGTTTGACTCAAGTAACAATCAAGAGCCTTATTACATAGGTTAGTATTGCCTTGTAGATTACAAGGTGGTTTGAGTGTAGCCTTGTGCCTTTGACTAAGTACAATGCATAGCTCATTACCAAAAAATTCCCCCAACTAATCTGATGTAATGAGCAAGACAGACACAATACCCGTTCGTCGGGCAAGCTGTTTTATTCTGCCTCTTCTTTCTCCTCCTCGCTCGCCTAGCATGCGCGTCTGTGCCTGATAGCCAGTTGCGGTCTTCGTCATCACACTGAATATTTCCTGGAATTTTTTGAAGAAGCATGTATACCTGTTGCTAAATTGGCTATAAAAATGAACAGAGGATGTATGATAAATATCTTGTTTACTGGTTTGAAGTATATATGAATACAGATTCTTGAATGTAATTGTTTAAAAAATGGCTGGTATAAATATGAACATGGTTTACAAGAAAGATTGCGTGGCTAAATCATTGTAGGTTAACAGTTCACGTGATTGCAGCAGTATTTAGAGAAAAGCTGTTGCTTTAAGTATTTAACAAAAAAGTAAGAGCATTTTCAGTTGATGTCTTATCGGAACGAGATATCGGTTGGTTACTTAATATAGCCTATGCATGGGCACTAGTTACACACTTTGCCGTCTATTAGCAACTAAAGTGCATGCTCATTTTCTTTTTAGAGGGACACAAAGAGGAAGAGTGATGTTGCTTGAATTGACAAAGTGTATTCTGAGAATGTTAATGGCATATGTTTGACCACCATGAGTTGATTATTAGCGGAGAAAATCAAGGTTGAAGTATTTTTAAATTGTATTCCAAAATCTCCATGCGTCACATAAGAAATTTCAAAATGTACTTTAGGTATTTTCGTGGCATTGGCTCAATGAAATTTTCTCATACTTCATATGCTATGTCTGTGGCACCCACAGATAAACAATGTACTTCATTTTTATCTCTTGGAAGCTATGTAAGGCCCAGAAGATGCGTACGAAATTTCGTATATTATGGAGTTTAGTGTTGGAATCTCAAGGTTGCATCGCCACCCCCATTTTCTCTTTTCAGGTTTTCTTACTAAGCGTCGTGTCGTAGTACGAGTGACATTTTTGGGATTGTGAAATTGTATTTTACTGATGGGCAAAAAATTGTTTGGCTCTTCAGTGTCCATATAAATTATTTGAAAACTTCATCTTCGTTGACATATAGTCATAAATAAAGCATATATTTGTGAAAAGCAACTTCAAAGGCCAACAGAATTGCTACTGTGACATGTTAATGTGTGTCCTTTCTTGAGATTTTTCTCCATTTATTTTCTTGCCACAGACATGTACATATAAATTCTGTTAATTGTTTAATGTGAGGTACACTGGTGCTGTGACATGAAATGGGGTGGGAAGTAAAAAAAGAGAAAAAAGTGACATCAACTGGACAAACTCTCTTACAGCATGTCTCTGGTGCCTGCAATTATTTGCCACTCATCCTTCTGTAGAGGACAGTGTCCCCCTTTGTCCCTTTGCTTACAAAATTATCTGCCACATATATGAAATTTTATAATAAAGTATATAATGTTACACTGTATGCAGGGCGCCCAATAACTGTGGCTCAAGTGGACAAGAAGCTGCTCTCCATCAGGCCTCCTCAGTGCTTCACCAGACTTCCACGCTCAATCAAAGAGCGCTGCCATTGGAAGGCAAGTGAATGGCGGCACTGGCTCCTGTTCTACGCTGTGCCAACCTGTACAGGGATCCTGCCCCAGCGCTACCTTAACCACTTTGTGCTCCTCGTTGAAGCTGTGCACATACTTCTTTCAGAAGAGCTAACTGCGCCACAATTGCAACGTGTTGGTGAGTTGCTCAGATTGCTGAACTATAGAGATTGTAGGGTTGTCAGTTTTCATGTAGAGATCTTCAACTCCTCAAACAGCCAACCGTCGCTGGCCACAGTGCACACGATGGGTCGAGCTCCATCGAGTGCACCCTGCAGAGCACACCATCGGGCAACAAAGATGGAGCACTTGAAACGTTTGAGGTGTGCTTCGTAACATGTCGCCAAACTACAAACCGTTCTTACTTACTCTCCTGCTCATCGACAATGTGCAAAGGCATGTGGAAAAATAGAAAGTATTTGACAAGCAATCACCAATAATCATAAACTTGGGCAATGTAGTTGTGTCTTCAGGGGTAGAGTTACAGCCACTGACGCGTGAATTCTGGCATTATAATTGATAGCGCGAGCCTGACTCTCACTGCAGCGACAAGCTGAAGTGATTTCTTTCACAAAATGCCTTACGATTCTTACATGACATTGCAGCTTACAAGTCTCCTATAGCAAAATTTTTGACATACTAGTCAGCTAGGGCAATATATGGTGTGCAGCTCACATTCACACAAAGCATATTGTAACACAGGCAGATAATGCATGCTGTCTACAAGAGGTTCAGTGACATAGACTAGGAATCTGATTGATATGTGGGGTTCAACATGTTAAAACCACCTTATGATTATGAGAGATGTCATAGTGGAGGGCTTCAAAAATTTCGACCACCCGAAGTTCTTTAACGTGCACCTAAACCTGAGCACCCGGGCCTACACCATTTTCGCCTCCATAGAAAATGCAGCCGCCGCATCCGGCATTCGATCCCACGACCTGAGTGTCAGCAGGCGAGTACATTAGCCACTAGACCACCGCGGCAGGGCGAGACTAGACATCGAGTCAGATCAGTCACCGGTGCTACGTAATGTTAAAAGAAAAGGTACTACATATTGTGAATGCGGGAAGTTGCCATTTCATTCGGTTGAGCCACTGTGATCTGTTGCAATTCGCATGTTTAAAGTATTTTAAATAGTAAATGCAAGAACCTAAATAGATCTGTCTGTGAATGATTCTTAGGACTTGCTGTACTGGCTTAACATGTTTATGCGAAATCATCGAAATCGTTTCAGGGCCGAAAATGATGTAAAGTGAAACTTCCATCTTTCTGCATCGTCTCTGTCACTGTCGGCGCTTTCCAAATCTAGAACTCGGAGTGAAAAATCATTGTTGTCAGCAATGCTTTCAGCCCTAAAAAAACAATCTGAAGAAGCGCCTCCTTTGAGAGGCTCAGACTACACCATGCTGCCATGCTTGCACTAAGAGAAATATGCATGTGCTCACAGAACATTCTATTTTTTACAATTATTTTCTTTCATAACTGTGGCCGCATATGTTCATCTGGTGTCAAGAAAACCAAACAAAACAAAACCGGTTGCAGTATACAGTGAAATCTCGCTATACCCAACTTCAGGGGACCGCAGAAATTTGTTCGTTGTTTTGAAAGGTCGTTATAGCGAAAGCTCGAAAATTAATCATAAATACTTATTTCTCACCGACCAAAACGACTTACCTTTACAACAGTGGGTCCTTAAACTCGTTTTCGTGAGAAAAAAAACAAATGCACAAGTAAACACCAAAAAATGCACGTTTACTTTAAGGAAGTCTGTTTTTCTTTAACGCGAGCAGCACAAACTTTGCAGCGCGAAGGCCTCCAGCTCATCCACATTTCTGTGGTGCGATTCGGTCCTTTGGTCACAACAGCCTGCTCTTTGCCTTTCAGTTGCCGAAGAATATTCATTGTCTCGCTTAGTGAAAACTGCTTCCGCTTCTTCGTCGCAAGCTGAGATGAACTCATTTGTAGTATCATCGCAGCGTAAACACCCACTTGCTTTGCGGACGCGATAAGTAATCACCGAAAAGAGATGAATACAACAAAAAAACAAGGCTTTTGAAAAAACAACTGAAGCGTCATGGCTGTCATTGTCTCTTTCAAAGAAAAAAAGTGCTAAAAAAGAAAATTCCTCTCGATTCGCTTTCTGCTCTCTTGCTGTCTCAGGTTTTCAGTGCCCATGCTTCCTGCTCCGCAACTCCCACTTTGCGTCGCTGACCTTGCCCTCCCGTCTTGCCCTCGCCTCTGCGCCCGCCTGTTTGTAAGCCTGCAGTGTCTCTGTTTCAACAAAAAGAAAGAAAACAGTCGTCCTTTTGTTTTTTTTCCTCGACACCGTCGCACGTCTTCCGAAAAGCAAGGCGTCCATTCGCTTTCTCGTCGGCTTGCATACCACTCCGGTGGTCGCGACAGATTCCAGAACACAAGTTCGTTGTACTGAGGCATTGTTGATATAATGTGGAACTAAATTAACGCTCGTTATTCTGAAAAGTTTGGTATTCTGAAGTATGTACGTAGTAGTGAAATAATTTTACATTGAAACTATTAGCAGTCGGCGCGGGATATTTTAAAAGTTTGTTAATCTGAAAAGTTCATTAATGTGGGGTTCATTCTACGAAGATTTCACTGTATGTTGTTGCCACACAAAAACAAGTGCTTTCAGGACGGCTAGTGCAGTGCCGGTCACTGATTGCAGCCAACTTAATGGTGGCTGTGAAAGTGAATGGGTTAAAGATTGTTTCATTGAAAGCTTGCGGAATCTATAATCTTAGAAGAATTTGTGCTGAAGCTGCACGTTACAATTATTTCTAAGTGTTTCAGTGCAACCATTGTTTTCACTTCCCGTTACGACTATACGACAAGGTTTTTTATAGTTGGTGATGATTGCACCCATAATTTTCTTAGTTTGGTGCTGTAACAGTGTACCTAAAAATTTCTGAAAATGATTTTACGTGCATGATTGTTTTACAGCAAAAATAGCAGTTGTCAATTTAGAGTTAGTAGAAGATTGTATGTATGTAACTATTGCTGAAAGCTGAAAAACACACAATAGTTCCTGTTTTTCCATGAATAAGTGTAGATACCAATGTAATTGGCATTACAGAAATGCAATACCTAAAGTTAGTTGAGTATTTCAATTTATATTGTTTGGCTGATGAATTGCCCATTGCATCATCACACTAGGCTTTTTGCAGTGTTTGGTTTCATTCAGAACCATGGCTTACATTTAGTATTGCACATTTATTATGCAGGTCGTCTACTGCAAGAGTTCGTCTCTCGGGCAAAGAACCTATACAGTCCACGCCTCATGACATTCAACTTGCACCAGTTGCTACACCTCGCATCTGCTGCCGAGAGCTTTGGACCGCTATGGGCACATTGAGCGTTTGTCTTTGAGAGCGGTAATGGACGGCTTCTAAAGACGATAACAGGAGCCAAAGGGGTACCAAATCAGGTCGTAGAGAGGCTAGTGATGCTGCAGCAGCTTCATCTCGTATTAACATTGACTTCTTTTGAAACTAAGGTGAAAGATTTCACCTCCTCTCTTCTTGGTTATCCAAAAAACTCGGCAGTCACATGCGTTGATGCGGTATCATTGTTTCGAAATGCTGATCCTGTGCCCAAGCTGACAGCTGAAAAAATTGCTGCTTTACGCTCAGTGTATATGCCTGCAAGTGCTTGGTATGAATATTTTCGTCTTTCATTCAAGGGAACCATATTACACAGCAGGCGTTACACAAGGGCAAAGAAAACTGATTCCAGCATTGTGCGAACTGCTCATAATGAATATTTTTCTATTGAAAGAATTTTCGTTGCGATACATGACTCCTTGCAGAATGGCGAAAAATTATTGTTTTTGTGCAAGCGAATAGTATGTATTGAAAGTACTGTGAAGCTGCCTAGCCACATTCAGGAGTGTTTTTTTTCACTTGTGTCTACTCCATGTGTGTTAAAGGTTTCAGATATTGCCTCACCTTGTTTGCTAATGGCTTTTCCAGCTGATGGAAAAATGTATGTAGGTGATTTGGCAAACTCTATTGAACGTGACTGATGACAAACTGAATATGCCTCGACAATTCCTGGGGCAAGTGTTGCAAGAGTGTTAGACGGACACTAAAGGCAAATAGTACATAAAGCCAGTGTGTACTTTTGCAATGCCTTCCAGAAACCTCTCAAATAATAACAATAATGTCACAGAGTCGGGATGTCGACAAAGAAGCAGACAGTACGATGACGGTTAAACTGTTTATTTGGGCGAACGTGTGCCTAGTAAACGGAAAGTGGGATCACAGTAGCAGACCTGCACTGATAGTGGTAAACGAATCGTCAGTCGTCGATCAACTGACAAGCGGCGAAGCGCGTTAGCATTTATACACTTGCCATCCAATCGTCTAGCGTTATCGCTAGCAGTGACCAGGCTCCAGAATAATCTGTGTAGTTCGACGAGCGGGCGTGATCTTATCAAAATGACTTACTATAGTCTTGAAGCTTCTCGAAGACTGCAAGGATGATTGGCGCTGAGAACTACGTAGTGTATTGGGGCGATAACAAAACTTGAGAAAAGGAAAGTGGCATTGCCCCCCTCTGAAAAAGGCATTGTCCTGATGCTTTAATGGAAGATGAAAGTACAACAATGAGGCAAGAAAGTACAAGCAATAAATTACGGTACAGCAATAATACAACAAGTTACACTGTTTCAGTTCGTTAACGCGCATGAAATGGCTTGAGGCGCGCGACATGGATGACTTCAGGTCGGGATCGGCGTCGTTGAGAGTTCGTGACACCGTCGGGGACAATCTCGTAATTGAGTGGGCTGAGACGTCGAATTACCTTGTACGGTCCGAGGTACCGTCGCAGAAGCTTTTCACTGAGCATGTCAGCGCATCGGCGTCCAAACCCAAACACGTTCACCGGGCTGGTATTGCACGAAGCGTATTGCACGAAGCGTCGTAGAAGATTGTAACGGCAGTTGTCGGTTGTCTACTGGTCGTCGCCTGACGATCCATAGAACGTTGGAGGTCCCTTCGGCTGCCGGAGAACAACTGGGGCAGGCTGCACGGGGGCGGTCGATCATGGTTGCTGCAGTTGATGTTGGGATCCAGGGCTGCCGGATCTTGACAAATGTATATAGGTGATTGATGTATGTACGTAGGGGAATGATGTAGGCTGTTTCAAGAAGGGGCCCCTACTCTGGTTGCAGTCCCCTCTGCCTGCAGCTTCTTCACTGTTAAGGGTTGCCGTTTTTGTTTTCTTTGCCGCTTGGGCTAGTTTCTTGGCTTGAAGGGGGTGTCTGGAACATCAAAAAAGCAGCACCTCCACCAGATGTCACAGGGTTGTGACGTCGACAAAGAAGCAGAGAGTACAATGAAAGTTAAACTGTTTATTTTGGCGAACTTATGCCCGGTGAACGAAAGTCGGATCACAGTAGCAGACCTGCACTGATAGCGGCGAACGGATCGTCAGCCGTCGATCAACGGACAAGCGGCGAAGCGCATTGGCATTTATACATTTGCCATCGAATGTTCTAGCGTTATCGCTAGAGGTAATGTAGGCTCCAGAATAATCTGTATGTACTGTTTGGTGTATTGTTTTGTGTACTGTTTGGTGCTCATGTGCATTGGTATTTTTCACCAGGATCTATATGCAAATGCTGCCATAAATATAGAAGGTTCTAATTAAACATGTTTTTTTATGTGTGGTATGTGTTAAATTGCCTCTTTGGACTGAATTCTTGCTTTCTTATTATTTTCATTCTGCAGTGGTACTTGCAATAAATGATTGTGTTTGACATTTGTATATTCATTTGCACAAACTGTGAACATCAATGGCAGTGACATTCAGAAAAATTGAATTGTTCGTGCAAACAAATTTTTATTGAAAGAGCTATTATATCTTGCTTACGCTGCTAGACGTAAATTTAGATGTATCTTCCAGACGGGAGTTGGTGCATGTTGTTTGGTCACTGAATGAGTCTGCTTGTTTAAGCTCAACATGCGTATGTGTGTACGTTTCTTATACTCCTATCACGCAACAAATTTTATGTAATTTACAGCAAACACCATTGGTTTTTCATGTCATTAGATGAAAACATATCCTGTCGAATGAGTTTATGAAATATATTTGCATTCGATTTTGGACCAAATGCATAGTGCCTATGGCAGGGACCAGCAGAGACATGGCTGTTAACTCCTATAACGGCTGCTGAACCGCAGGTTGCGAGATCGAATCCTGGCTGCGGCGGCTGCATTTCTGATGGAGGCAAAAATGATGTAGGCCTGTGTGCTCAAATTTGGGTGCATGTTAAAGAACCGCAGGTAGTCAATTTCCGGAGCCCTCCACTACGGCGGCTCTCATAATGGTTTTGGGACGTTAAACCACACATATCTATCAAAAGAAAGCTACGTACTACAGTTGCTTACGCCTGTCATATTTTTTTGTGTTCTTGTGTCGTGAGTGGTAATAGTTTCACTGCTTAAGTTGTGGCAGTTGAGTGGCTACATGAAATTGCTGCCAGTCTCATTTCTGCAGCCAGTGGTTGGTTGTTGGCCATGCAGAGGCAGCACCATGATTACTTTCCCAGGGGGGCACCCATGATAAGTGAGTTTTTTCAGGGGGCAGGGAGATGGAGAACTTAGCCATTCTCTGTGTTCCCTCTTGGGGGGGGGCAACAGGGTGGGGGGAGGCACACAAAAGTTTTGGGAAGGCTCCAGCCCCCCATTCCCACCCCCAGCTGGCATATATGTTCCTTTTCATCTCGTACGTGTCTCAAATGTGCACCCCTGCTCATGTTTCTTTTCAACCTCGTTTCTATCCTGAAGCTGTGGCAAGTTGTGTATAGCTGTATTTATATTGTAGGAGCACATTCTATCAATAAAAAATTACTTTCAGGCTACATGCAATTAGTTTTCATAGATTTTCCTTTCTTTTGTCGCTGCTCAAGAGGGCTAAGCTCATGGTTGGTATTTCAAAATAACCTTTCTCTTCCAATATTAATGAGAACAGTTTCATTAATATTGACAAGTTCATTCGCATTGAATTTAGTTCTCATTAATATTGTATGTTTCTACCAAAAAAACGAGCCCTTGAAGTTATGCTTTTTTTGCTTGATTTAAATATATTGTTTTCGTGCGACAGCATGCAAGTAAAATGAGTTATTGTTATTCATTGTGAATGACTCATTTTCCGTGTGACAGAGTTTAGCACCTGGTCATCTGCAGAGGTTGTATTCATTCTGGAAAAGGGCGAACAGCGGTGACTGACAACACAGGCTAGCCTGCGTTATTCTTTTGTACTATATATGTCACTGTGCATTAATTTATAACTATATAGAGCTCGGATTTCCTGATGAAAATGTGAGAACAAATGTAGATATTTCACATTTTTGCAACAATCCACATGCCTTTCATACACTATGGCACGTTTTCGTAAGCACCTTACAAAATCTGTATATTTCCGTAAGACCTTACATTCTGCATTTTCCTTATGAAAGCTTCTGTACACTCCATGCACTTTCCTTATCCTTCCATATCTTCCATAAGGAACTCTCCATATGCTCCATAAGTTTCCTTATCTTTCCTTATTTTCCATGAAACTCACTCCATCCACGCCAAAGAACTTCCTTATTCTTCCATATACTCCATAAGAAGCTTTTCATATATGCCATACATTTTCCTTATCTTTCCGTATACTCCATAAAAAGCTTTCCGTATACGCCATACAATTTCCTTAAACTTCCTTATACTCCATAAGAAGCTTTCCGTATATGCCATACAACTTCCGTATATTTCCATAAAACTCCATATTTTTTCCGTATGTAGCATAAGGAAATATTACGGAGTCCATATATTTTCCGTAAGATTTCATACCGAACGTTTCAGTAGGGGTGGAGTGGTATCTGATGCTGATGTGCTCGGCTTGACCGAAGAGGAACTTTTGGAGGGGTGGAAGAGTCATATTGGGACCAATGTACAAAGGATCATCATCAGAAGAGACAACAAGGCAACACCAACAAAACACCTAATACTCAAGTCCGCTTCCAGTTTTTGCCAAAAGGTATTCAAACAGGGTACACGAAAATGTCGATCAGACCATACATACCTAACCCACGTCGTTGTTTTAAATGCCAGAGGTATGTCCACGGCTCACAAAGCTGTCGTGGTCACCAAACTTGTGCACAATGTGGAGTGTAAGGCCACAATTCTGACAACTGCGTAGAACCATCACACTGTGTGAACTGTGGTGGAAATCATGCCGCATACTTATGGTCTTGTTCATTTTGGAAAAAAGAAAAAGAAATCATCACATAAAAAATAAAAGAAAATATCACATTCGAAGAAGCAAGACGAAGAGTGTCGCCATTTTAAGGCGCAACATATGCTGATGCGGCGCTTCAGGAGGCAACACCGCACCTGCCCTCGTCACTCCTTCGGCCAGCGCAAAGCGAGCCGACAGCTATGGCACCTGCCCCCAATTCGGCAGTAGTTCAGTCTACTCCGCCGCCTAGCGAATTGAGGCCGGAGACTCCAGGGTCCTCTGGTCTCAAGGCCTCCCCTCACCAGGCGAGGCCTAAAATCCGAACAACCAGCTCGCATGTGCGGGCAACCAGTGCCTCTGGGGAGGCAATGGATACAACGGTACCCTTGGTACCGAAAGAGCGGCGCGCCTCCTTGGAGCGCATTAGGAAAAATAAAAAACCAATAACGGGGCCGGATGACCGTCCTGCCACCTGAATTAAGGAGCTCGCTCCAACACAGGATACTCTTTGTACACACAGTAGCATCTCTCTTGTTTAAATATGCAGACGGAAATATTACAGTGGAACATCCGAGGCCTTCTTCGAAACCTCGATGACTTACAAGAACTCCTCTATGAACACAATCCAAGAGTGCTGTATGTACAGAAGACACACTTAAAACAAACTAACACAAACTTTTTACATAACTACATAATCTTCCGAAAGGATAGAGATGATGCCATGCAACCATCCGGTGGTGTAGCGGTTATAGTAAGTCAAGGTATAGCATGCACACAATTACCCCTTCAAACTTCCCTCGAGGCGGTGGCTGTCCGAGTAGTTATTCTAAACAAACTTGTCACTGTTTGCTCTTTGTACATACCTCCGCACCACCGTCTCGAAAAACTTCAATTCCAGTCTTTAATAGACGAACTACCTGAACCTTATGTGGTCCTTGGGGACCTGAACGCACATAATGGTCTGTGGGGTGACTCTCGCTGTGATGCCCGAGGTCGTCTCATTGAACAATTCCTCATTTCATCGGGTGCTTGTCTGTTGATTAGGAAAGAGGCAACATACTATAATCTTGCAAACAAAACTTACTCTTGCATAGACCTCAGTATCGCATCTCCTTCACTTGTACCATTACTTCAGTGGAAAGTTATAAGTAATCCATACGGAAGGGACCATTTCCCTTTAGTTTTGAGTACACCAATAATAAATGAAGGTCCTCCACATGTTCCCAAATGGCTGGTAAACAAAGCCAACTGGGAACGATTTCAAAAGCTTACTCACCTAAATTGGACTGACATATGCGGGTTAGGCATAGATGAAGCTGTGCAGTACTTCACGGCTTTTCTTACTGACGCAGCAACGAAGTGCATTCCACAAACATCTGGACTGCCCGGCAAACGACACGTTCCGTTGTGGAACACTGAGTGTCAGAATGCGTGAAAGGAACAGAACAGGGCATGGAGGTTGCTGCGGAACTCGCCGACAGCGGAAAACCTTGAGAGTTTTAAGAAAATAAAATCTCGAGGCAGGAGAACGCGTTGGCAGGCCAGAAAAAAAAAGCTGGCACAAGTTTTTATCAGGAATAAATTCATATACACAAGAGGCTAAAGTCTGGAACATGGTTCGTAGAGTAGCAGGAAGACAAGTACACTCACTCCCACTCGTAAACACACAGGGTGATAGCCTGGAAGATCAAGCGAACTTCCTCGGTGCACACTACGAGCAGGTGTCTAGCTCGTCACACTACACTGAAGCTTTCCAAACACACAAAGCAAAGATAGAAAAGCAGAAACTAGAATCCAAGTGCACAAATTACGAGGAATACAACCAACCTTTCAAATTAGCTGAGCTACAAACATCACTAAACTCTTGCAATAATTCCGCTCCAGGCTACGACCATGTCACATATGAAATGTTGAAAAACTTGCCGCTCGAAACGCGAAAAACTTTACTCTCTCTATACAATGCTATCTGGCTTTCAGGCACCATCCCTGCTTCCTGGAAAGAGGCTATTGTTATCCCTATTTTGAAACAGGGCAAGGACCCTTCCTCAGTTTCAAGTTATAGGCTCATTGCACTAACCAGCTGCGTTTGTAAACTTTTTGAAAAATTGATAAACCGCCGACTTTTACATTTCCTTGAAACACACAATCTGCTCGACCAGCTCCAGTGTGGGTTTCGAGAGGGTAGATCCACCACCGACCATTTGGTGCGTATCGAGGCACAGATGTGAGACGCTTTTGTTCACAAACAATACTTCCTTTCAGTGTTTCTCGATATCGAGAAGGCTTACGACACAACATGGCGTTTTGGGATATTAAGAGACTTGTCTCACCTGGGTGTGCGCGGTAGAATGCTTTCCATAATCGAGAGTTACTTGTCCAATCGGAAATCCGCGTCCGTGTTGGCAGTACTCTCTCCCAAACATTTGTGCAAGAAACGGGAGTACCGCAAGGTGGTGTACTTAGTTGTACACTTTTTATTATAAAAATGAATTCCTTGCACCTGTCCATCCCCCGCAACATGTTCTATTCCACATATGTCGATGACGTCCAGCTTGGTTTTAAGTCATGCAACCTAGCAATGTGTGAGCGGCAGGTTCAGTTAGGCTTAAACAAGCTCTCCAAATGGGCAGAGGAAAACGGATTCCGGCTGAACCCAGAAAAAAGCACGTGTGTCTTGTTCTCCCGAAAGAGAGGCGTGCACTCAGAACCTGACATTGAACTGAACGGTCAACGTCTGTCTGTCAATGCGGAGCATAAATTCTTAGGCTTAATCTTGGACAACAAGTTGACATTCGTACCACACAAAGTATTTAAAAACAAAATGTTTAAAAGCCATGAATGTTATAAAAGTGTTGTCACGCTCTACGTGGGGTAGTGACAGGAAATGCCTCATGAATCTGTATAGAAGCCTCATTCGCACCCGCTTAGATTATGGGGCCATTGTTTATCACTCTGCGACTCAAAGCGCTTTGAAGATGCTGGATCCCGTGCACCATTTAGGCATCCGCCTTTCTACGGGTGCTTTTCGCATCAGCCCCGTAGAAAGCCTTTACGTTGAGTCAAATGAGTTGTCGCTTCATCTGCAAAGAACTTACATGTCTTTTGTATATTTTCTTAAGGTGAAAGCAGACAGGAGGCACTCCTCATACTCTACTATTAATGATTTGTCGAGCTCCATTCTTTTTCAAAACAGGCCTTCAAAGAGGCAACCCTTCTCAGTTCGCCTGAAGGGTCTAGCTGAGGACACTTGAGTGTCACTCGAACACAATTTAATGGCTCCTGTAGCATACCTTTCACCGTGGCAGTCGCAGACTATAGATTGCGATGTGTCTTTTCTAGAAATTACTAAACATGCGCCTATTGCCCATATTGGAACATACTTCCTGGAACTTCAACACAAATACACACGTCCTGAGTTCTTTACAGATGCCTCTAAGTCTAACTCCTCTGTGTCCTACGCTGCTCATGGCCCTTCCTTTTCGGATGCTGGCCCTCTACATCCAGGCACAAGTATGTTCACAGCGGAAGCTTACGCGATACTTGTGGCAGCTAAACACATCAAAAATTACATATACAAAAAGCAGTAATTTTTACAGAATCCCTCAGTGTGGTAACGGCTCTGCACAGTCTTAAAAAACAAAAAAACCCTGTCCTCATTTCACTTTACTCCATTTTATGCACACTCTACACACTCAAACAACATGTTGTAGTGTGCTGGGTGCCAGGGCACCGTGAGATTCAAGGCAACGTGAGGGCGGATCAGTCTCGCTGCATCCGTCCACAAAAGCACTGCCCCTACACCCATATCAATCCCGGCCCTTGATCTTAAGCCGTCTCTCAAGCGAAACCTCAGAGTATACTGGCAGAGCAAGTGCGATACACACACACACAAAACAAACTACACGTTATTAAGCCACACCTTGGTCATTGGCTGCCTGTATCGAAATCGCGTCATACAGAGGTAATACTAACGAGACTCAGGTTAGGACACACATACACGACACACACATATCCTTTGTCTGGTGGCGATCCACCATTGTGTGACAGATGTGGGGAACCATTAACCGTCCTTCACATGTTAATCCAGTGTAAACACTTAGAAACTCTAAGAAAACAACATTTTCCATTACCCTACCGACAACATATACCTTTACAACCTGCAATGTTCGTTGGTAGGGGACCGCTTTTTAGTCATAAGCCATTGTTAGTGTTTTTAAAAGAAATTCATAATTTTCATATCATATACCCGGGCATTCCGTTGCACGACCTCTCTAGAGAGGTTTTTGCTGCGGCGGTTACACAAGAAAGCACTTGCCTCACGGCCCTTCGACGCAAGGGTATGAACGAGTGAGGCACTTGTGCTAATGCCATACATATCCACCATCGTCTTTTATTATCACCAACTTTTGTCATCTATTCACACCACACACACCTTTCACGGCATGGTCGTGATTTTATTACTTGTATGTCTTACCCGCCTTATCGTGAGGAATTTTATGGCCCCTATACAGCCGCTTATCACAATCATTGTCCATATTTTTGTAAGATGAACTTTGGCCAACAAATGGCCCTTGCGCCAAAAAACACCATATATCATCAGCATCGTTCCAGCTGAGAAATAACCTCGAAATAGGTTTTCTAGCTGGAAATAGGTTTCCTAGCTGTTTTCTGCTCTAGCTAGAAGATTTCCAGGTACTTTCCAGCTAGACAATATCTAGCTGTATTCAGACACAGCTGGATATTATGATTACCAGCTGCTGAAAATCTTGCTGGAAAAGTCATTTTCAGCTGGTAATTGACTTTCCATTTTCATCTGGGTATAGTAGCATTTTTAAGGAAATTTTACAAGATTGTCACCCAGGATTCGGTATATCTCTATATATTTTCACTACATTCTAATTTTACAAGAATTCCCTGCAGGAGCGTCTGTGCAAGCAAGTGTTTGGTGTGTAGCGACACCACGGACCCGAGTTAACGGGTGTGTTTTGACTCCCTCCCACGCCTAGCCGTGCGTGGCTTTGCCGTGTTCGGGGAAAATGGGATCCTGGGGGTTGAGCTGACACCAGGTGATTGCATCTTTAAGGCCCCCCAGCCGAGGCAACACACCCCTTTGGCCCCGGCTTCACGTAGAGGGCACCTCTGGGCTGACCCACCCGGGGGAATCGGCAGTCGCCTTTTCCTATATCTCGCTCCCTACATCTTCGTCTTTCTCACTTTTTATCTTTCCTGTCTACTTCTCCCTTCAGTTTACTTCAAATTTTCTCGGCGGCAAGGGTTAACCCTGCGCAAATAGCCTACCTTGGCTTAGGCGCATTAGGTTATAGCAGTGTTGTACGGCTTACGTCTGCAAGCATTCATCATCCGCAAGCTTGCAGCGTCCCCTCGTTAGGCTCCAGGTGGGTGGCCGCCAACGCTGCAGAACAGTATACAATTAGCATGCATAAACCATTCCCTTTGCTTAGTGATCGTGCCTCCTCAAAGCGGGTACGCACCGAAAACATCAATTTTTTCAACCGGCCAAGACATATCTTTCCTCACTTCAATGTAATACACTGCGAGAAAACTAACAAGCAAGCCAGAACTGTATCCCCCTTCGTAGTGACTAGGTGCTTAATCGAAACTCTCGGTGCCAGGTACAAGGTTACCAAAATGGCCAGCAGAGATCTACTTCTTGAGATACGTGACAAAGACAAATTCGAACAGCTGAACACTCTAACAACATTTGGCGACACATCAGTCAGTATTACACCGCACAGGTCTATAAACTCTGCTTGCGGGTAGTATGGGACGCAGATTTGCTTGACCTGACCGAAGCTGAACTTCTGGAAGGATGGAAGAGCCAGAACGTGAGCAACGTACAGCGTATTAAGATAAGAAGAGAAAAAAAGGAAACACCAACCAAACACCTAATACTGACCTTTGCTTCGAGCGATTTGCCGTAAACCATTCAAACCGGGTATACAAAGACATCCGTGAGGTCATATATTTCCAACCCCTGCCGTTGCTTCCAATGTCAGAGATATGGCCATGGCTCGCAAAGCTGTCGTAGTCGGAAAACTTGTGTTCTGTGGGGAGTCGTGGGCCACGCGTCCCACAACTGCGAAGCATCTGCACACTGTGTGAACTGTGGCGGGAATCATGCCGAATACTCACGTTCCTGCTCTTTTTGGAAAAAAAATAAAAAAAAATCATCACGTTGAAAATTAAAGAAAATGTCACATTCAAAAAAGCAAGACGAAGAGTGTCGCCATTTTACGGCACTACATATGCTGATGCGGCGCGCCTAGGGGCAGCGTCGCACCAGCTTTCGCCACTACTTTGGCCTGCGCAGAGCGAGCTATTGGTTTTGACGCCGGCCCCCAAAACGGCAGTAGTTGAGTCTACTCCGCCTACTATTCAACAGAGACGAGAGACTCCAGGGTCCTTGGTTCTTAAGGCCTCACCTCGCCAGGCGAGGCCCAAACTTCGAACAACCAGCTCTCATGTGCGGGCATCCGGTGCCTCCGAGGAGGCAATGGATACGGCAGCACCCCTGGTGCCGAAAGAGCGTCGCGGCTCTCTGGAGCGCGCCAAGAGAACTAAAAAAAAACAGACCCTGATGATAGCCCCTGAGCTCGAACTTTCAACTTAAACAAGTCACTCCCTTGACAGCACTACTTTACTTCTTATATGGAAACACAAGTTATACATTGGAACGTCAGAGGACTGCTTAAAAACCTCGCCGATGTCCAAGAGCTTTTACACAAACACTCAACAAAAGTGCTGTGTGTATAGGAAACTCACCTAAAGTCCTCCGATAATACAAACTTTTTACGTGCTTACGTCATATACCGAAAGGACCGAAATGATGCTGTGGCGTCATCTGTTGGCATGGCCATTATGGTTAATCAAGGAGTAGCGTGTACACATTCACCACTCCAGAATCCCTTAAGGTGGTGGCTGTCCAAGCGGTACTTTTAAACAAACTCGTCACTATCTGCTCTCTGTACGTACCTCCGCACCACCGTATTGAAAGACGTGGATTCCAGTCTTTAATAGACGAACTACTTGAGCCTTATCTGCTCCTTGGGGACCAGAATGCACACAGTGGTCTGTGGGGCGGTTCTCGCTGTGATGTACGAGGTCGTCTCATTGAACAGTTTCTCTTCTCTTCCGGTGTCTGTCTGTTGAATAGGAAAGAGCCAACATACTATAACGTCGTCAACAAAACTTACTCGTCTATAAACCTCAGCATCGTATCACCTTCACTCACACCCCTACTGAAATGGAAAATCATAAATAATCCATATAGGAGTGACCATTTTTCTGTAGTGTTGAGTTCATCAACAACTTATAAATGCCCTCTACATGTTCCTAAATGACTGATAAACAAAGCAGACCGGGAACAGTTTTACAACACTACTTGTTTAAGTTGGACAGACATATGAAGGTTAAACATAAATAAAGCTGTGCAGTACTTCACAGCTTTTCTTACTGACGCAGCAGCCAAGTGCATACCGCAAACATCTGGAATGCCTGGCAAGCGACGTGTCCCATGGTGGAACAGTGAGTGTCGGAATGCGCGAAAGGAGCAGAACAGGCCATGGAGGTTGCTTCAGAACTCACCGACAGCCGACAATCTTGTCAGCTTCAAGAAAATTAATTCTCAAGGCAGCAGAATGAGTCGGAGGACAGAAGAGAAAGCTGGCAGAAGTTCTTATCAGGGATCAATTCATATACACAGGAGGCTAAAGTCCGGAACATGGTTAGTAGAATAGCAGCAAGACAAGTACACTCACTCTCACTCGTAAACACACAGGGTGATAGCCTGGAAGATCAAGCGAACTTCCTTGGTGCACACTTGAAACAGGTGTCCAGCTCGTCACACTATACTTACGCTTTCCAAAAGTACAGAAAAGAATAGAAAAGCAGAAGCTCGAACACAAATGTACTAGATACGAGGCATATAACCAAGCTTTCAGTTTAGCTGAGCTCCAAACATCTCTAAACTCCTGCACCCCGCAGGGGCGCCTGCGCAAGTAGGCGTTTGGTGTGTAGCGACACCACGGACCCGAGCTAACGGGGGAGTTTCTACTCCCTCCCACGCCTAGCCGTGCGTGTGCTTTGCCGTGTCCGGGGAAAAGGGGATCCTGGGGGTTGAGCCAAAGTTGGGTGATTGGACCTTGAAGGCCCCCCGGCAGAGGCAACACACCTCTTTGGCCCCGGCTTCACGTAGACGGCACCCCTGGGCTGACCCACCCAGGGGAAATCGGCAGTCGCCTTTTCCTATCTCTCTCTTCCTACATTTTAGTCTTTTCTCGTCTTTAAATCTGTCCTGTCTTCTTCTCTCTTCCAATTACTTCCGATTTTTCATGGCGGCAAGGGTTAACCTTGTGTAATTACTCAACCTTGAGTAGTTATATTTGGTTATAGTGGCAATGTACGGCTGGCGTCTGCAGCCTTATGCTATTAAGTGCTTCAGCGTCCCCTGGTTGGACTCCATGGTGGGTGGTCGCCATTGCTGCCGAACAAAAAGTACACTACTATGGGAACACCTGCATTTCCCCGTCTCCTCGATCGTCTCCCGCCTAAGAGGGGACACACCGATGACATATCAATTTTCAGCCAACCCAGACAATGCTTTCCCAAATTCCATGTTGTGCACAGCGAAAACCCAACAAAACAAGCCAGAGCAATATCTCCATTTCTTGTTGCTAAATCCCTGACAGAGGTCTTGGGCCCAGGATACAAGGTTACAAAGAAGGCTAGCGGAGACCTCCTTGAGCTCCCTGAAAAACACCACTATGAAAAACTTGGCAGTCTCGTAGCATTTGGTAATATCCCAGTATCTATTTCACCTCATAGATCAATGAACACCTCACGCGGAGTTGTTTCAGAAGCAGACCTTCTTGAAATGTCTGAACAGGAACTGCTTGAAGGGTGGAAAGAGCAAAATGTCACAGATGTGAAACGAATCGTCATCAGACGAGACAACAAAGAAATACCTACCAAACATTTAATACTCACCTTCGCATCTAGCACACTGCCTTCATCTATAGACACAGGATACATCAAACTCTCTGTCCGTCCCTACATTCCCAATCCAAGACGGTGTTATAAATGTCAACGATTTGGTCATGGCTAACAGAACTGCCGGGGTCAGGAAACTTGTGCAAGATGTGGTAGCCACGGCCACCCATCTGATAACTGTGTTACTACGCCTCACTGCGTGAATTGTGACGGGGAACACGCCGCGTATTCGCGTTCGTGTCCTAACTGGAAGAAAGAAAAAGAAATAATCACTCTTAAAGTCAAAGAAAACATCACATTTAAAGAAGCAAGACGAAGAGTGTCGCCATTTTACGGCGCAACATATGCCGATGCGGCGCGTCGGGGGGCAACGCTGCACCAGCCCTCGCCACCCCTTCGGCCTGCGCAGAGCGAGCCGTCGGCTGTGGCACCTGCCCCCAAGGCGGCTGTAGCCCAGGCTACACCGCCTACTCCCAAACAGAGACCGGAGACTCCAGAGTCTTCAGGTCTCAAGGCCTCCCCTCACCAGGCGAGGCCCAAAATCCAAACTAACAGCCCGCACGTGCGGGCATCCAGTGCCTCCGAGGAGGCAATGGATACGTCGGTACCCGTGGTGCCGAAAGAGCGGCGTGGCTCCTTGGAGCGCGCCAAGAAAACAAAAAAGCAAATAACAGGGCCTGGTGACGGCCCTGTTAAGTGAACTCAAACTCCCCGTCTAAACAGCCACTCGCTTTTCGTACACACAGCATTATTTTACATTCACCATGAACACTCAAATTATACAATGGAACGTCAGGGGCCTTCTCAGAAACCTTGACGACATCCAAGAACTCCTACACGAACACTCACCAAAAGTGCTGTGTGTACAAGAAACACACCTTAATTCAAAACACACAAATTTTCTTCGCAAATACGTTATTTTTCGAAAGGACCGTGATGATGCCATGACATCATCCGGAGGTGTTGCCATCATAGTGAATCAAGGAATTGCATGCACACACTTACAACTCCAAACATCCCTTGAGGCAGTGGCTGTTCGAGCGGTTCTTTTTGATAAACTAATCACAATCTGCACTATTTACATCCCTCCTAGCTATCAGCTGCAAAAACGTGATTTACACTCGTTCATTGATGAACTTCCGGAGCCTTATGTTCTCCTTGGAGACTTCAATGCGCATAGCAGGCTATGGTGAGACTCTCGTTGCGACGCGCGAGGTCGACTTATTGAAAATTCCTTCTCTCGTCGAACGCATGTCTCCTGAATAGAAAAGAACCAACCTATTATAATCTCGCACATAACACCTACTCCTCCATAGACCTAAGCATAGTGTCTACATCTCTTGTGCCTCTACTCCAGTGGAAAGTCGTCAGTAATCTGTACGGAAGTGACCACTTTCCCGTAGTTTTGAGCACAACTACAGCAACTGAGTGTACACCCCGTGTTCCCAAATGGCTCATAAACAGAGCCGACTGGGAACGGTTTCATACCATCGCTCGTATAGATTGGAGTGACATATGTACTTTAAGCATTGATGTTGCTGTCGACTACTTCACAGCTTTTTTGATTGATGCTGCAACAAAATGCATCCCACAAACAAATGGGCACCCAGGAAAACGGCGTGTGCCATGGTGGAACTCTGAATGCCGAAACGCGCGCAAACAGCAAAACAGAGCTTGGAGGCTGCTTCGGAACTCACCGACAGCCGAAAATCTTGACACCTTCAAGAAAATAAAGTCTCAAGGCAGGAGAACGCGTCGGCAGGCCAGAAGAGAAAGCTGGCAGAAGTTTTTGTCAGGGATCAATTCATACACACAGGAGACTAAAGTCTGGAACATGGTCGGTAGGATAGCAGGAAAACAAGTACACACACTTCCACTCGTGGACACTCGGGGTGATACCTTGGAAGATCAGGCAAACTTCCTCGGTGCAGACTTCGAACAGGTGTCCAGCTCATCCCACTATACTGACACTTTTCAAAAATACAGAACAAGAATAGAAAAGCAGAAACTTGAACACAAATGCACTAGATCCGAGGCATATAACCAAGCTTTCAGTCTAGCTGAGCTGCAAATGTCTCTAAGTTCCTGCAGTACTTCTGCCCCAGGTTCTGACCGTGTGGTGTATGAAATGTTAAAAAACCTACCAACCGAAACACGAAAAACCTTACTTTGTTTGTACAATGCTATCTGGTTTTCTGGCGCTATCCCTACCTCCTGGAAAGAGGCTATTATTATTCCCATTTTGAAAGAGGGCAAAGACCCTTCTTTACCCTCGAGTTATAGGCCTATAGCACTTACAAGCTGCTTGTGCAAAGTCTTCGAAAAAATGATAAACTGCCGACTTGTAAATTTCCTTGAAACAAATAATTTGCTCGACCCATTTCATTGCGGGTTTCGAGAAGGTAGATCCACCACAGACCACCTTGTTCGTATCGAGGCACAGATCAGAGACGCCTTCGTCCATAAACAATATTTTCTCTCTGTGTTCCTCGATATCGAAAAGGCTTATGATACAACATGGCGTTTCGGAATTCTAAGAGACCTTTCCCACCTTGGCGTGCGCGGAAGAATGTTTCACATAATCAAAAATTACCTGTCAAACCGGACATTCCGTGTCCGAGTGGGCACGGTTCTTTCCCAAACATTTGTTCAGAAAACAGGCGTGCCACAAGGTGGTGTACTTAGCTGCACACTTTTTCTCATAAAAATGAATTCCTTGCGCTTGACCATCCCTCGCAATATGTTTCATTGAACATATGTCGATGACGTCCAGCTTGGCTTTAGGTCTTGCAATCTGGCATTGTGTGAGCGGCAGGTTCAGTTAGGTTTAAACAAGCTCTCCAAATGGGCAGAGGAAAACGGATTCCGACTGAACCCACAAAAAAGCACGTGTGTTTTGTTCTCTCGAAAGAGAGGCATGCACTCGGAACCTGACATTCGACTGAACGGGCAACGTCTGTCCGTCAAAGCCGAGCATAAATTCTTAGGCCTAATCTTGGACAACAAGTTGTCCTTCGTGCCGTACATCAAGTATCTAAAAACGAAATGTTTAAAAGCCATGAATGTTTTAAAAGTGTTGTCACGTACTAGGTGGGGTAGTGACAGGCAATGTCTCATGAACCTATATAGAAGCCTCATTCGCACCCGCTTAGATTATGGGGCTGTTGTTTATCAGTCTGCGACTCAAAGTGCTTTGAAGATGCTGGACCCCGTGCACCATTTGGGCATCCGACTTTCTACGGGTGCTTTTCGCACCAGCCCCGTAGAAAGCCTTTACGTTGAGTCAAATGAGTGGTCGCTTCATCTGCAAAGAACCTACATGTCCTTTGTTTACTTCCTTAAGGTGAAAGCAGACAAGGAGCACCCCTCATACTCTACAATTAATGATTTGTCGAGCTCAACTCTGTTTCAAAACAGGCCTTCGATGAGGCAGCCCTTCTCAGTTCGCCTGAAGGGTCTAGCTGAGGACACTGGAGTGTCACTCGAACACAGTTTAATGGCTCCTGTAGCATACCCGCCACCGTGGCAGTGGCAAACTATAGATTGCGATGTGTCTTTCCTAGAAGTTACAAAACATGCACCTATTGCCCATATCCGAACATACTTTTCGGAACTTCAACACAAATACACACGTCCTGAGTTCTTCACAGATGCCTCCAAGACTAACTCCTCTGTGTCCTACGCTGCTGTCGGCCCATCCTTTTCGGATGCTGGCCCTCTACATCCACGCACAAGTATCTTCACAGCGGAAGCTTACGCGATACTTGTGGCAGCTAAACACATAAAACAATTACAAATACAAAAAGCAGTAATTTATAGACTCCCTCAGTGTAGTAACGGCTCTGCACACTCTTAAAAAACACAAAACCCAGACCTTGTCTCACTTTACTCCACTTTATGCACACTCCACACACTCAAACAACATGTTGTAGTGTGCTGGGTGCCAGGGCACCGTGAGATTCAAGGCAACGTGAGGGCGGATCAGCTCGCTGCATCCGTCCATGAGAGCACCGCCATTACATCCATATCAATCCCGGCCCTTGATCTTAAGCCGTCTCTCAAACGAAACCTCCGGGACTACTGGCAGAGCAAGTGGGATACACACACACAAAACAAACTACACGTTATTAAGCCACACCTTGGTCATTGGCTGCCTGTATCGAAATGAAGTCATACAGAGGTAATACTAACGAGACTCAGGATAGGACACACATACACGACACACACATATCTTTTGTCTGGTGGCGATCCACCATTGTGTGACAGATGTGGTGAACCATTAACCGTCCTTCACGTGTTAATCCAGTGTAAACACTTAGAAACTATAAGAAAACAACATTTTACATTACCCTACCGACAACATATACCTTTACACCCTGCAATGTTCGTTGGTAGGGAACCGCTTTTTAGTCATGAATCATTGTTAGCGTTTTTAAAAGAAATTAATAATTTTCATATCATACACCCGGGCGTTCCGTAGCACGACCTCTCTAGAGAGGTTTTTGCTGCGGCGGTTACACAAGAAAGCACTTGCCTCACGGCCCTTGGACGCAAGGGTATGAACGAGTGAGGCACTTGTGCTAATGCCATTCATATCCACCATCGTTTTTTATAATCACCAACTCTTGTCATCTATCCTCACCACACACACCTTTTACGGCATGGTCATGATTTTATTACTTGTATGTTTTTACCCGCCTTACCGTGAGGAATTTTATGGCCTTTATACAGCCGCTTATCACAATCATTGTCCATATTCTTAGTAACATTAACTGGCGCTCTTTGGCCGTCAAATGGCCCTTGCGCCACAAAACCTCTAACATCATCATCATCATCTAAACTCGTGCAGTAATTCTGCCCCAGGTTCTGACAGTGTGGTGTATGAAATGTTAAAAAAACCTACCAATCAATATAAAAAAACCTGACTTTGTTTATACAATGCTATCTGGTTTTCTGGCACTAACTCTGCTTCTTGGAAAGAGGCTATTATTATTGTTATTTTGAAAGAGGGCAAGGGCTCTTCTTCAGTTTCGAGTTATAGGCCTATTCCACTTACAAGCTGCTTATGAAAACTTTTTTGAAAAAAAATGATAAACATTCGGCTTGTATATTTCCTTGAAGCAAACAATCTGCTCGACCCATAGCAGTGTGGAGTTCGATATGGTGGATCCACTACGGACCACCTTGTTTGTATCGAGGCACAGATCAGAGACGCTTTCGTCCACAAACAATATTTTGTCTCTGCGTTCCTCGATATCGATAAAGCTTACGATACAACTTGGCGCTTTGGAATATTAAGAGAACTTTCCCATCTTGGCGTGCGTGGAAGAATGTTTAACATAATAGAAAGTTACTTGTTAAATCGGACATTCCGTGTCCGAGTGGGCAGCATTCTTTCCCAAACATTTGTCCAAGAAACAGGAGTGCCGCAAGGTGCTGTACTTAGCTGTGCACTTTTTATCATCAAAATAAATTCTTTGCGCTTGTCTATTCCTCGAAATATATTTTACTGCACATATGTCGACGACGTACAGCCTGGTTTTAAGTCTGTGAGTGGCAGGTTCCGCTTGGTCTGAAAAAAGTCTCCAATTGGGCAGAAGAAAACGGGTTCCGGCTGAAGAGAGGAAGAGAGGCTTTCATTCCGAACTTGATATTCAACTACATTGGCAATGTATTGCTGTTAATACTGAACATAAATTCTTAGTCCTAATATTAGAAACTAAGCTAAGCTTCATACCACACATCAAGTATTTAAAAAAACAAGTGCATAAAATGCATGTCTGAAAAGTCTTGTCGCGTACTACATGGGGGAAGCGACAAGAAGTGTTTAATGAAATTGTATAAAAGCCGCATACGTACCCGCCTAGACTATGTATAGGGCAATAGCCTATCAGTTTGCGACACCTACTGCCTTTAAAATGCTTGATCCTGTTCATCATCTAGGCATCTATACGGATGCTTTTCGCAATAGTCCCGTAGAGAGCCTGTACTGTGGAATCGTCGAAAGGTTGCTCCACCTACAGAGATGTGACATGTCTTTTACATTTTATCTTGATGTAATTGTAGACAAGGATCACCCGTCACATTCCACAATCAATGACTTGTCAAGCCTTGCTGTGTTTGAAAAAACGGCCTTTTATGAGACAGCCCTACTCACTCCGTGTGAGGGGCCTAGCGAAGAAAACCGGTGTGCCATTCGAACACCGTTTGATGGCTCCCGTCGTATGCCTGCCACAGCGGCAGTGGCAGGCGATAGATTGCGACGTGTCTTTCTTGGAGGTTACGGAGCATGCACCAATTGCACATATCCAAACATACTTGAGCTACAATATAAATACACATGCCCTGCATGTTTTAATATTGTTTAAAGTCTAACACTTCTGTCTCGTACGCAGCCGTCGGTCCATTCTATTCGGAAGCCGGCGTTCTGCACTCTGATACAAGCATTTTTACCGGCGAAGCTTATACGATACTTGTGACTGTTCAACACAATAAACAAATGAAACAACAGAAGGCAATAATATATACAGATTCCCTAAGCGTAGTAAAAGCTCTGAAAACACCTAAACAGCACCAAAACTGTGTCTTTGTCTCACTTTATTCACTTTTATGCACAGTCTACTCATCCAAGCAGCATGTCATAGACTGCTGGGTACCAGGGCACCGTGAAATACGAGGCAATGTTCTGGTGGACCAGCTAGCTGAATCCGCCAACAAAACCGCTATCAACACTTCGATACCGATTCCTGCATTCGACTTGAAAGCTTTTCTAAAACGAAAGCTCAAGGGTTATTGGCAGAGCACATGGGACACACACACTGGTAATAAACTGCATGTCATCAAGCCGCAACTTGGTCATTCGCTGCCAGTATCAAAATCACGCCACACAGAAGAAATCCTTACAAGGTTAAGAACAGGACATACGCACCCAACACATTCATTTCATTTATCTGGGGGCGATCCACCTTTGTGTGCCAGATGTGGAAAAGCATTCGCTGTACTTCACATTCTAATACAGTGTAAAGAATTGGATAAGCTAAGAAGACAACACTGTCCATTACCCTACCGACAACAGATACCACTACATCCTGCAATGTTCGTCGGTAGGGAACCACTTTTCACACACAAATCGTATTTAGCGTTTTAAAAAGATGTTCGTTTCATATCATATACCCGGACATTCCGTAGCATGACGTCTCCAGAGAGGTCTCCGCTGTGGTGGCTACACTCAACAAAGCACTTGCCTCACGGCCCTTGGACGCAAAGGTGTCAACGATTGAGGCAGTAGTGCTTATGCCATACATGCCCAGCATTGTTTTATTATCACAAACTTGCCCGCAGGGGCGCCTGCGCAAGTAGGCGTTTGGTGTGTAGCGACACCACGGACCCGAGCTAACGGGGGAGTTTCTACTCCCTCCCACGCCTAGTCGTGCGTGGCTTTGCCGTGTCCGGGGAAAAGGGGATCCTGGGGGTTGAGCCGACGCTGGGTGATTGGACCGTTAAGGCCCCCCGGCAGAGGCAACACACCCCTTTGGCCCCGGCTTCACGTAGACGGCACCCCTGGGCTGACCCACCCAGGGGAAATCGGCAGTCGCCTTTTCCTATCTCTCTCTCTCCCTACATCTTCGTCTTTATCTCTTACTGTTTATCTGTCCTGTCTTCTACTCTCTTCCGTTTACTTCCAAACTTCCTGGCGGCTAGGGTTAACCCTGTGCAAATAGCCTACCTTGGTCTAGGCGCATTGGGTTATAGTGGCGTTGTACGGCTGGCGTCTGCAGGTTTCAGCATCTGTAAACCTGCAGCGTCCCCTCGTTGGACTCCGTGGTGGGTGGCCGCCAACGCTACCGAACAACATACAATTAGCATGCACAAAGCATTCCCTTTACTAAGTGATCGTGCCTCCTCAAAGCGGGTACGCACCGAAGATATCAACTTTTTCATGCGGCCAAGACAAACCTTTCCTCGATTCCATGTTATACACTGTGAAAAAACTAACAAGCAAGCCAGAACAGTATCCCCCTTCGTAGTGGCTAGGTCCTTAACCGAAACTCTCGGTGCCGGGTACAAGGTTACCAAAATGGCCAGTGGAGATCTACTCCTTGAAATACATGAACAAAACCAATTCGATAAACTGAACACCCTCACAACGTTTGGAGACACACCCATCAGTATTACGCCACACAGGTCCATGAACTCATCTCGCGGGGTCGTATCAGACGTAGATTTGCTTGAGCTGACGGAAGCTGAACTTCTGGAAGGATGGAAGAGCCAGAACGTGACAAACGTACAGCGTATTAAGATCAGAAGAGATCAAAAGGAAATCCCAACCAAACACTTAGTACTGACCTTTGCTTCGAGCGATTTGCCGGAAACTATTCAGACTGGGTACACAAAGACATCCGTGAGACCATATATTCCCAACCCCCGCCGTTGCTTCCAATGCCAGAAATATGGCCATGGCTCCAAAACGTGTCGTGGTCGCCAGACTTGTGCACAATGTGGAGTTCTAGGCCACGTGTCTGAGAACTGCAAACAACCACCACACTGTGTAAACTGCGAAGGAAACCACGCCGCATATTCACGCTCCTGCACATACTGGAAAAAAGAAAAAGAAATAATTACGTTGAAGGTGAAGGAAAACATTACATTTAAGGAGGCACGGCGAAGAGTCGCTCCATTCTATGGAGCTACATACGCTGATGCGGCGCGTCAGGGGGCACTGCCGCACCAGCCCTCGCCACTCCCTCGGCCCGCGCATACCGAGCCGGTGGTTGTGGCACCTGCCCCCAAGGCGGCTGTAGCCCAGGCTACACCGCCTACTCCCAAACAGAGACCGGAGACTCCAGAGTCCTCCAGTCTCAAGGCCTCACCTCCGCAGGTGAGGCCCGAAATTCGAACTAGCAGCCCGCACGTGCGGGCATCCAGTGCCTCCGAGGAGGCAATGGATACGTCGGCACCCTCGGTGCCGAAAGAGCGGCGTGGCTCCTTGGAGCGCGCCAAGAAAACAAAAAAGCCGATAACAGGGCCTGGTGACGGCCCTGTTAAGTGAAGTCAAACTCTGTCTAAACAGCCACTCGCTTTTCGTACACACAGCACTATTTTACATTCACCATGAACACTCAAATTATACAATGGAACGTCAGGGGCCTTTTCAGAAACCTTGACGACATCCAAGAACTCTTACACGAATACTCACCAAAAGTGCTGTGTGTACAAGAAACACACCTTAATTCAAAGCACACAAATTTTCTCCGTAAATACGTTATATTCCGAAAGGACCGTGTTGATGCTATGACATCATCCGGAGGTGTTGCCATCATTGTGAATCAAGGAATTGCATGCACACACTTACAACTCCAAACATCCCTTGAGGCAGTGGCTGTTCGAGCAGTTCTTTTTGATAAACTGATCACAATCTGCACTATCTACATTCCTCCTAGCTATCAGCTGCAAAAACGTGATTTACACTCTTTAATTGATGAACTTCCGGAGCCCTATGTTCTCCTTGGAGACTTTAATGCGCATAGCAGGCTATGGGGTGACTCTCGGTATGACGCGCGAGGTCGACTGATTGAAGAGTTCCTTCTCTCCTCAAGCGCGTGTCTTCTAAATCGAAAAGACTCAACGTATTATAATCTCGCCAATAACACCTACTCCTCCATAGACCTAAGCATAGTATCCCCATCTCTTGTGCCCCTACTCCAGTGGAAAGTCATCAGTAATCTGTACGGAAGTGACCACTTCCCCATAGTTTTGAGCACAACTACAGTAACTGAGTGTCCATCACGTGTTCCCAAGTGGCTCATAACCAGAGCCGACTGGGAACACTTTTATACCATCGCTCGTCTAGGTTGGAATGACATAAGTACTTTGAACATTGATGTTGCTGTCAACTACTTCACAGCATTTTTGATTGATGCTGCAACAAAATGCATCCCACAAACAAATGGACACCCTGGAAAACGGCGTGTGCCATGGTGGAACTCTGAATGCCGAAACGCGCGCAAACAGCAAAACAGAGCTTGGAGGCTGCTTCGGAACTCACCGACAGCCGAAAATCTTGACACCTTCAAGAAAATAAAGTCTCAAGGCAGGCGAACGCGTCGGCAGGCAAGAAGAGAAAGTTGGCAGAAGTTTTTGTCAGGGATCAATTCATACACACAGGAAGCTAAAGTGTGGAACATGGTCGGTAGGATAGCAGGAAAACAAGTACACACACTTCCACTCGTAAACACTCAGGGCGACACCTTGGAAGATCAGGCAAACTTCCTCGGTGCACACTTCGAACAGGTGTCCAGCTCATCCCACTATACTGACACTTTCCAAAAATACAGAACAAGAATAGAAAAGCAGAAACTCGAACACAAATGCACTGGATACGAGGCATATAATCAAGCGTTCAGTCTAGCTGAGCTCCGAACATCCCTAAACTCCTGCAGTACTTCTGCCCCAGGTTCTGACCGTGTCGTTTATGAAATGTTAAAAAACCTGCCGATCGAAACGCGAAAAACCTTACTTTGTTTGTACAATGCTATCTGGTTTTCTGGCACTATCCCTAACTCCTGGAAAGAGGCTATTATAATTCCCGTTTTGAAAGAGGGCAAGGACCCTTTCTTACCTTCCAGTTATAGGCCTATTGCACTCACAAGCTGCTTGTGCAAAATCTTTGAAAAAATGATAAACTGCAGACTTGTACACTTTCTTGAAATAAACAATTTGCTCGATCCATTTCAGTGCGGGTTTCGAGAAAGTAGATCCACCACAGACCACCTTGTTCGTATCGAGGCACAGATCAGGGACGCCTTCGTCCATAAACAATATTTTCTCTCTGTATTCCTCGATATCGAAAAGGCTTATGATACAACATGGCGTTTCGGAATTCTAAGAGACCTGTCCCACCTTGGCGTGCGCGGAAGAATGTTTCACATAATCGAAAGTTACCTGTCAAACCGGACATTCCGTGTCCGAGTGGGCACGGTTCTTTCCCAAACATTCGTCCAGGAAACAGGCGTGCCACAAGGTGGTGTACTTAGCTGCACACTTTTTCTCATCAAGATGAATTCCTTGCACTTGTCCATCCCTCGCAATATGTTCTATTGTACATATGTCGACGACGTTCAGCTTGGCTTCAAGTCATGCAACTTGGCCATGTGTGAGCGGCAGGTTCAGCTTGGTTTAAATAAGGTCTCCAAATGGGCAGATGAAAACGGATTTCGACTTAACCCACAAAAAAGCACATGTGTCTTGTTCTCTCGAAAGAGAGGCATGCACTCGGAACCCGACATTCAACTGAACGGGCAACAACTGTCCGTCAAAGCCGAGCATAAATTCTTAGGCTTAATCTTGGACAACAAGTTGACCTTCGTACCCCACATAAAGTATTTAAAAACAAAATGTTTAAAAGCCATGAATGTTATAAAAGTGTTGTCACGTACTACGTGGGGTAGTGACAGGAAATGCCTCATGAACCTGTATAGAAGCCTTATTCTCACCCGCTTAGATTATGGGGCCATTGTTTATCAGTCAGCGACTCAAAGTGCTTTGAAGATGCTGGATCCCGTGCACCATTCGGGCATCCGCCTTTCTACGGGTGCTTTTCGCACCAGCCCCGTAGAAAGCCTTTACGTTGAGTCAAATGAGTGGTCCCTTCATCTGCAAAGAACCTACATGTCCTTTATATATTTCCTTAAGGTGAAAGCAGACAAGAGGCACCCCTCATACTCTACTATTAATGACTTATCGAGCTCCATTCTTTTTCAAAACAGGCCTTCAATGAGGCAGCCCTTCTCAGTTCGCCTGAAGGGTCTAGCTGAAGAAACTGCAGTATCACTTGAACACAGTTTAATGGCTCCTGTTGCATACCCGCCACCGTGGCAGTGGCAGACTATAGATTGCGATGTGTCTTTTTTAGAAGTTACAAAACATGCGCCTATTGCCCATATTCGAACATACTTCTTGGAACTTCAATACAAATACACACGTCCTGAGTTTTTCACAGATGCCTCTAAGTATAACTCTTCTGTGTCCTACGCTGCTGTTGGCCCTTCCTTTTCGGATGCTGGCCCTCTACATCCAGGCACAAGTATCTTCACAGCGGAAGCTTACGCGATACTTGTGGCAGCTAAACACATCAAACAATCACAAATACAAAAAGCAGTAATTTATACAGACTCCCTCAGTGTGGTAACGGCTCTGCACAGTCTTAAAAAACAAAAAAACCCTGTCCTCGTTTCACTTTACTCCATTTTATGCACCCTCTACACACTCAACAGACATGTTGTTGTGTGCTGGGTGCCAGGGCACCGTGAGATTCAAGGCAACGTGATGGCGGATCAGCTTGCTGCATCCGCCCACGAAAGCACCGCCGTTACACCGACATCAATCCCGGTCCTTGATCTTAAGCCGTCTCTCAAACGAAAACTCAGGGACTACTGGCAGAGCAAGTGGGATACACACACACAAAACAAACTACACGTTATCAAGCCACACCTTGGCCATTGGCCACCAGTATCAAAATCGCGTCTAACAGAGGTAACACTAACAAGACTCAGGATAGGACACACATACACGACACACACACACCTTTTGTCTGGTGGCAATCCACCATTGTGTGACAGATGTGGGGAATACTTAACCGTCCTTCACATGTTAATTCAGTGTAAACACTTAGAAACTCTTAGAAAACAACATTTTCCAATACTCTACCGACAACATATACCTTTACACCCTGCAATGTTTGTCGGTAGGGAACCACTTTTTAGTCATAATTCATTGTTAGCGTTTTTAAAAGAAATTCACAGCTTTCATGTCATATACCCGGGCATACCGTAGCAGGACCTCTCCAGAGAGGTTTTTGCTGCGGTGGCTACACAAAAAAGCACATGCCTCACGGCCCTTGGACGCAAGGGTTTGAACGAGTGAGGCACTTGTGCTATTGCCATACATATCCACCATCGTCTTTTATTATCACCAACTTTTGTCATCTGTTCACATCACACACACCTTTCACGGCATGGTCATGTTTTTATTACCTGTATGTTTTTACCCGCCTTACTGCGAGGAATTTTATGGCCCTTATACAGCCGCTTATCACAATCATTGTCCATATTTTTTAGTAAGATGAACTGGCGCTCTTTGGCCGTGAATCGGCCCTTGCGCCATAAAACATCAAACATCATCATCATTATCACAAACTTTCGTCATCCAATAATACTACACAGTTTTCGTGGCATGCTCTTGATTTTATTACTTTTATGTTTTTACCCGCCCTGCCTTAGGGCGAAGAAATTTAAGGCCCTTTACAGCCGCTAATCACAGTCATTGTTCATATCTCTTGTCCCATGAACTGGCGCTGTTTAGTCATCAAATAGCTCTTGCGCCACAAAGCACAAAACATCATCATCAATTTTACAATAATTGATGAGCAAATATACATATTGTGATGTAAGGAACAGGTTTATTCAGCCAGGCTCGAGCCAAATCACGCTGGTGATAATATTTTTAGATGAAGATGTACAGGTGATGATGATATCAAAGAGAATAAAGAGTCATTCGCTTGTCGCGCTCACACTAATTTCCCCGTGCGGTGAAAACGGCCGCCTGGTCGCTTGACAGTATTATGAAATGCGTCGCGCATAAGGCTTTAAACGAGATACGTGCAGTGTCTCTGTGCCTCGGCAATAATGATCATGATTAGTGCGAAGAGGTGAAACGCGGTTTTGACAGGAGATGTCTGTTCGACCACCGTGTATGGCCCAATGAAGCGACTGATGAATTTGTCGCATAGGCCAGGGACGCGTAGTGGAGTCCATAGAAGAACTTCGTCACCAGGGGAAAACACGGCGAGACGATTCGTAGCGAGATTTTCGAGTGTCTTGAGAGAGGCCAGTGTTAACACGGGCCTGGTGACGGCAGTGTGCGAGGCGAGATAGGAATTCTTTAGAGAAAGGAGCCGTCGAGGGTGCAGGGGCCGAAAGGAAAGAGACATCCAGAGCGAAACTCGGCGAGCGACCATGGACGAGAAAAAATGGAGAAATGCGGTAGTGCGTTGAGCAGCCGTATTATAGGCGAATGTCACGAAGGGTAGAATTGCATCCCAGTTCGTGTGGTTGAGGTGAATGTACATGGCGATCATGTCCGATAGGGTCCGATGAAACCGTTCAGTCAATCCATTGGTCTGCGGGTGATAGCTAGAAATGGTCTTGTGAACAGTGTTCGAGGCACGCAAAACTTGCTCGACAATAGAAGATAGGAAGACTTTGCCACGATCACTGAGGAGAATGTGTGGAGCTCCATGACGCAAAAAGATGTGGCGAAGAAAGAAATCGGCGATCTCAGTGGCAGTCCCAGATGGTATAGAAGCTGTTTCTGCGTAGCGGGTAAGGTGGTCGACGGCCGCGACAATCCAGCGATTCTCATTGGATGATATAGGAAGAGGGCCATACAAGTCGATTCCAACGACTTCAAAAGGCGAGGCGGGACAAGGAAGAGATTGCATTAAGCCAGCCGGGGCAGTTGTCGGTCGTTTTCGCCGTTGGCAATGGACACAGGAGGCGACGTACTTAGCGACGGCTGAAGAGAGGCCAGGCCAAAAACATCGACTTCGTATTTTGTCGTAAGTCTTGTGATAGCCTAGATGAGCGGCGGTTGGATCATCATGAAAGGCTTCCAGAACTTCACGTTGCAGAGAACGTGGGACGACGGGTACCCACTTGTTGCCATCGATGTGGTAAATGTAGCGACATAAAGCATAACTGAAAAGCTTAAATTGTTTAAGTTGTCGACGGAGTATGGTGTTTCAAGGAGTAGTAGAGCCGGTCAAGCGCTCAAGAATGGTGCGGCAGTATGGGTCGACACGTTGTTGTGAAACAGGGATGGATAGGGTGGCAGGTGATGAACTTAGCGCTGCGATTGCAGAGGTGCTGTCGTTTTGGAGTATCGATGGTGAGTGGCTTCCGCTGGGCAAAGGACAGCGTGATAGAGCATCAGCATCTTCATGCTTCTTCCCAGATCTGTAGGCGACATCGAAATCATACTCCTGCAAGCGAAGCGCCCAGCGCACAAGGCGACCCGATAAGTTTTTCTGCGATGAAAGCCAGCATAGGGCGTTATGGTCGGCCACGACGGTAAAATGACGGCCGTGAAGATATGGTCGGAATCTTTGCACTGCCCAAACAACAGCAAGGCACTCCTGCTCGGTGATAGCGTAGTTCTTTTCTGGAGCGGTAAGAGCACGACTTGCGTAAGCAACGACGCGTTCGCGTGAGTTTTTGTCACGCTGCAAGAGTACCGCACCAAGACCATGACTACTTGCGTCGGTGTGAAGGATGGTGGGTGTGGTGCAATCGAAGTGGCACAGTACCAGATCCGACGTGAGGGCTTGGTTCAATGCCGTGAAAGCGCTTTCGCAGTCTTCGGACCAAATGAAGGGGACGTTCTTTGCGACGAGTTGATGGAGCGGAGACGCAAGTTCCGCGAAACCACGTATGAAGCGCCGGAAGTAAGAAGATAACCCAAGAAAGCTGCGCAAGTCCTTTTGACGTAGTGGACGAGGAAAATCGAGGACAGCGGCAAGCTTCTCGGGGTCGGGCCGAATTCCTTCTTTGCTGACAAGGTGCCCAAGAACCTTTATTGTCTTTCTAGCAAAGGTACACTTCTTTGTGTTAAGCTGTTGACCGGCTTTTGCAAGGTATGTCAGGACTTCGTCAAGACGTTGTAGATGCTGCAAGAACGTGGATGAAAACACTACTATGTCATCGAGATAGCACAGACATGTTTTCCATTTTAAACCACGCAATAAGCCGTCTATCATGCGTTCGAAGGTGGCGGGCGCATGGGCGCATGGGGGCGTTGTAGATGCTGCAAGAACGTGGATGAAAACACTACTATGTCATCGAGATAGCACAGACATGTTTTCCATTTTAAACCACGCAATAAGCCGTCTATCATGCGTTCGAAGGTGGCGGGCGCATTACAGAGTCCAAAAGGCATCACATTGATCTCGTACAACCCATCTGGCGTTGAAAAGGCGGTATTCTCTTTATCAGACTCTGACATTGGTATCTACCAGTAGCCTCACCGAAGGTCGAGGCTAGAAAAATACTCTGCGACCTGTAGTGAATCCAGTGCATCGTCGATCTGAGGGAGGGGATAAACATCCTTGCGCGTTATTTTGTTTAGCGCACGGTAATCGACGCAGAAACGCACTGTTCTATCTTTCTTTTAAACTAGAACAACTGGGGATGACCAGGGACTCGAGGAAAGACGTATGGTGTTGCGTCGTAGCATGTCTGAGACGTTTTCCTAGATGATCTTGCGTTCTGCCTGAGACACGCAATATGGACGCCGATGTACAATACGAGAGCCGTCAGTCCGGATGCTGTGAGTAGCGGTGGTAGTCATGCTGAGGGCGGGCGAGTTCACGTCAAATAGAGAACGGTGTCTATTTAACAGGGCGAGCAAATCTTCAGTTTGATCAGGTGTCAAGTCATTGCTTATTGTGGAGGACACAGGTGTGGCAGAGGAATTGAATGGCAGTGGTTGTGACTTCGGAACATCGTTGTGGTTGTTCGGAAGAGTAACAATCGTAACATCGCAACAGGCTCACTGTCGGCCGCGCAAGATACTGTTGAGCCACATGGGAGCAGTACACACTCGGACGTTTGATTTATGGTGGTTAGGTACGTAGACCCATCGAAGAAGCGAATAAGCCCTGGTGTGATCACAATGCCCCTAAGTAGGGTATGACCCTAAGGAAGAATTAGTACGTCGCTATCCACAATGTCGGTGCAATTAACACTTATAATTTCTGCGATGTATAGCCGAAGTACATGATCTGACTTGGTGACAAGGCGGATGCATTCATCGTGTTCAAGCGTAGAAGAGTCAGTGGCATTTAGATGCAGGAGGCGCTGATGACATGATATGATAGCGGACGCAGAGGACAAGAAATCCCACCCAAGAATGAAAGCGTGGGTGCACTCACGAAATACCGCGAAAACATTGTGATGACAAATGCCTTCTATGCAGACACGAACGGTACACTGTGCAAGTGGACGAATGAGAGCGTTGGTCGCCGCACGTAGGGGTGGGCCGCCATAAGGTTTGGTGACGTTTTGAAGGCGGGAACAAAAATCAGCACGAATAATCGAAACGGCAGCGCCAGTGTCTACAAGAGCCTCAACACGTACACCTTCTACAAACACTACCATCATCCAGCACCTCCACCACTTGTGAGGAACCGGTTTATTCAGCCAGGCTCGAGCCAAATCACGCTGGTGATGATATTTTTAGATGAAGAAGATGTGCAGGTGATGACGATATCAAAGAGAATAAAGAGTCATTCGCTTGTCGCGCTCACAATATCCTTGACATGTCCTCATATGGACAGCTAGTCAATGTTCCAAACGTAATGTCTGGTCAGACCTCCTGATCGGACGTCCAGAACACAGCCACATGGAACATGGATTTTTCACAGCACGTCCATTTGTCTATCCATGTTGCATATCCATACGGCCAGACATTTGTATTCATAACGAACAATCTGTGGGTATCGGTGGTTACTTGGGGGATATCGTGCTTTCTAAGGACATTGTAAGAAACCATTCTGCACAAAGAATTCGTTTTTCACTTGTATGTTACTCTTGTACTTACTCATTTCAGTCATTTGCACTTTCGTTTTACCAATTTCGTGGAGGATACAAAATAACCCCAAGTGGCTTGTGGTGCGTTTGTTTGTCCTTCTCTCATCTCCGAGAACATGGGTAATTGCAGAGAATAAAACATTTTTAAACATATATATGCCCAGAAGGCTCTCGTTTTCTTTAAAGCTACCACAGTGGGCACTGGTACTGACATAGTTACGGTGCCAAATCATCTACTTTACACAAGTTTTTCGCAACAAATATGATCTTTGAGTACTGCCTGCAGCTTCTTTTCAACTTTGCCACGCGGTATAAACTGGCAATCTGGTAGGTGTTGTATCGCGGCGGAAGCCGCGGAAGAACGACGAAGCGACCACTGTCGTCGACTATCACAAACCAGAACTACAATTTTATTTAGAGGTATGCATATATATACAGAAGTCACCTGGTGGCAAGTAAAAACAACATAACCTAAATGGAAACCGAAACTGAAAACACTACATATTCTCCCTCCCTAAAAAGAAGTGTTAGTAATTTTAGTGGATTACTATTAGTAGAAAGATACACAATATTTACAAATATTTACAAGCACACATGGCATCTACGCTTCACAATAATGTCTGATTTATAACTGTGAAGCATACATTCATCGACTGCTACATAAAAACCCAATTCCGGAACCAAAAACAAAAACGCTTCCAGAACAACTGAAACGTCTGCACAAAGTCCACGTAGCACTCAAGTTGTCACTGCACCAGTCTACACGCAACACCAGCTATACACTGTGCCCGTATCGGTCCGGAGGTCGTCTTTTCCTATGTGGCTGGACCCGATGTTGAGGTACCGGTTGCTTCGACGCAACTGGCGCTGTTGCTTGTAGCCTGGGTGTGTCTGGTGAAGCTTCGGGCTGCGCTACTGAGGAGCGATCCTTGGGTTGCTCAGGCGCGGAAGGCGGGATTGCAGGTTCAGAGGCAGCGTTTTCATACGGATTCCACGCGGCTAATGGCGCAGGTACTTTCGATAACTTTGAAGCGTTCCAAGTTCGCCAATCGTCAAGCCGGAACGTGGACGGGCGTCGTCGGTGGACAACTTTCTGTGGGTGGCTAAACGTGTGGTCACCCTTAGCGGTAATTTCGGGTTTCTTAACTCGCACGAAATCACCAACTGACACTGTTGTCTTCTTCACGGTACTGCGACGGTCTGTGTACTCTTTGCTGTACCCTTGTTTGCTCTTCACGTGTTGGCGTGGACGACAGAGTTCGGAAGCAGGACCGATGAAGAAGGTTGGTGATGGGTGGCCCACAACGTCAAGACGTGTTCTCGGTAGCCGCCCGTGTAGGAGAACGGATGGTGCAACACCCGTAGTGGCATGTGGTGTGCAGCCATATATAGACAGTCTGTTACCGCTTGACGAAGCGGACGCTGCTCTAACATTGCAACCTGCACGAAATCCTTGAAGACACGGCTGAACCGCTCTACAAGTCTTCTTGAGGATAGTAAATGGAAGAGTGCACAAGGCGGATGGCGCGATCATTGAGGAACTTTGTGAACTCCGCAGAGGCGAACTGGAGTCCATTTTCGCATACTATTACGCCCAGGTAACCCTCACGGGAGAACACCGAAAGCAAAAAGTTTATGACGTTGCGGGATTACACTTCACTGCAGAATCGAACTTCTGAACATTTCGAAAAGTAGTCGATGAGTGTAATGGCATAACTGCAGTCGTGCGGCAATCTCTGAAGAGGGCCGTCGATGTCAATTGCCAGCTTCTCCCATGGGCGTTCTGGCAAGCGTACTGGCTGCAAGGGAGTAGCAGCAGTTTTCGCACTTTTGCCAGCCATATGACATATGCTGAAGTTCTGGATGGAAACTTCCACCTGTCTATCCATGCCTGGCCACCAGAACCTTACTCTTAGTCGAGCTTTTGTCCGAAATATACCCGGGTGAGCTTCGTGGGCAGCAGCGATAACTTGCGGCGTGAGAGACAACGAAACGACGATTTGTTCTCCGCGCAGGAGCAAGATGTCAACGACCGACAATTCTTCACGCACCAAGAAGGAAGGCTAAAGTTCACTTGAGAGCGTCTTATGTACAGGCCAAGACGTGGCGACATAAGCCGTGACTTGCTCCAACTTGCAGTCTTCACTCTGGGCCTGTTGAAACTGCTTCTTGGTGAGGCAAGGTAATACAACAAAAGACACAACCTCCCTGAATGAAGCATCTTCTGACGGGCACGGAACTGGAAGGCGGGAAAAGGCACTTGCCACCTGGTTTTCGGGCCCTTTCCGATACTCTACAGTATAGTTGTACTGAAGCTGCCGTTCCGACCAGCGTGCGATGCGAAGGGGCCGGCGGCGATTGCCTTGCGAAGAGAGGAGAGAAACCAAGGCTTGGTGGTCTGTAAGCAACGTGAAATGCCGTCCCCACAAGTACGTATGCAAGTGCTCGCATGCCAAAACGCATGCAAGCGCTTCACGCTCTTCCACTCAGTATTTACTCTCCGCAGGTGAAAGCGTTCGCGAAGCAAAGGAAACAGTTCGCAACCTATGGCCATCTACCTGTTGGAGAACAGCACCCAGTCCGCAGTCGGACGCATCAGTGGACACTACGACCGGAAGAGACGCATCGAACATCTGCAGAACTTGGCTAGACGAGAAAAGAAACTTTATTTTTGCGAAACTGGCGTCTACCGCATCCGTCCAAATGAATGGTTGGTTCTTTCGGAGAAGAGCTCGTATAGGTTCTACCACATCAGCAAGACTGGGGAGAAACTTGGCTTAATACTCGACCAGACCAAGAAAGGAACGGATACTAGTAGCATCAGTTGGCGCAGGAGTATTTATAATGGAAGTAATTTTTTTCCGGCAGTGGAAAAATGCCTTGTGCTGTGATCTTGTGTCTATGATGGAAAGTCCCTGTACGCCAAATACGCACTTGTTGTTTAACTTGAGCTCGGATTCCTTAATGCGCCGTAGTACAGCGATGAGTTTGGTCAAGTGTTCGTTTTCATTTTTCCAAACACAATGATGTCATCTATATAGAAGAGAACACCAGAACATCCTTGAAGTATTTTGGACATCATTTGTTGAAATGCAGCGTGGCGGACGCCAACCCGAAGCACACTCGTTTAAAGCGAAAGAGGCCATCGTGAGTAATGAAAGTGGTCAAATCACTGCTTTCAGGATTGAGCAAAACCTGGAGGTCATGTTATGAGAAATGAGTTGCCCCAAAGAGACAGTTGAGGAGTTCTTCGGTGTGTGGAATAGGAAAGCTATCTGTAACTACGGCCTTATTATTATTAGGCTCCCGTAAGTCGACACAAACACAAATGCCTCCATCGTTATTTTGAACAACAACAATCGGGGAGACTTATTATGACGCATTGATGCGCTTGATCACATCCAACTGCTCGAGTCGATGAAGTTCATCCGATACCGGAGCTTGGAATGAAAGGAGAAGGCAGCGCAGTTTTGCTACAGTAGATGGAACTGAGAGCCGAACTTTGACAAGATGCACAAAACCCTTCGCTAGGCTGAGGCTGGAGTCGAAAAGGCACACAAACTCATTACGGAACTCTGCTGGAAGGCATGCAGTTGAAACTGTTTCCTAGCCTGGGGCTTGTACGTTGGTAGCACTGGTAGTCGACGTGGTACTCTCAAGGCAGTGGAGGGACGAGCTGTCGATCTGGAGCAGAAGGGCCTTAATGGCGTCAATACCTAGCAGCAATGTGCCTTGCGAAACAACGTAGAACAGAATGGACGCTTCGCATTACATGTATACGACCGTTGATAGAAAGCATCCTCGCACAGGGATAGGCTGTTTCGAGTAATCTAGCAGCTTCACACGGGGCGCAAGCAGCAGCGTATGTCCGGCAAAATGCCTATCGAGAAGATCACCCGCCAGAATGGAAACCGAGGAGCCCGAGTTGATAAGAAATGGTAATAGCGCATGCCCAACTGTTACATCGACATGAATTCCGGCGCGGCTGGATGCGGTCACCGACAGAATGCTCATAGCTTCGTCGGGCAAATTCTGGTCGCTAAGCTCGTGAACACGAACGCCCTGTTGCTTTCTTTTGCATACTGAACTAAAGTGCCCATTGAGCCCACAATTATAGCAACGCTGGCCTTTCGCTGAGCAGCGGGATGACGCGGCACGGTACTGGCGGCAACCGCAACGGTAGCAGTAAGAGGATGAAGAGGGTGGGCGCGCACAGGAAGCATGTTGGTGGGTGTCGGGATGCGGGTGCGTTTCGGTACGAGGTGCAGGCAGAGGGGTGTCGCTACGCGAAGGACGGTGGCAGTGTTCATTTCGACTGCGGTCGTGCGGCATTGAGAGAGAGTTTCTTGATATACGCTTGTCTTCATGGCTATTACTTGCGGAGTGAAAAAACGGACGAGAAGAGACCCACGGTTGCAACACGACTGATTTATTGAAAACAAACAAATGCGCTTCTATCTTCGAGACCGACGAACGCCCCTCCCCCCCCCCCCCCACCCGGTGGTCCTGCCTGAACAACTACGGGACAAAACTAAATATATCCGGTCACACTACATCTTGAAAATAACACACCGAATTTCGAGGCTTACGCCGCGAAACTGTAGAAGGATACATACACGTCCCTTTCAAGAAGTTCAATTCTTTATCAGGCATTGTGAGTGATGCATAGCTACACACTTATCTTCCATATTTTTAATATGGAACGCCTCAATTAACATTCGGAATATTTTCTGCTGTGTTTCGGTGAAATCTTTGTATCTGCAAAGAAGGGAGTGCACCCACATGACCGGCAATGATCCACCAGATGTGTTCGTGCTGAACTACGTAATGTGGAGCCATGTTCCCTCAACCTGGTGTTTATACACCTTCCAGATTGTCGAACAAAAGAACGGCTACAACTAATGGGAATCTGGTATACTACTTCCGTTTCACAGGTCCGGTAACGTTGGCTGTGCGTTGACTGGCAGCTGTTTTTATTTGTTTACTTTTTTTCTCTGTGTTGTGCCAGACTCCGCCATCTTGCGAACTCGTGGCCACAACTTCAATTGAAACTTTGTTGGGTGCTGTAAACACAGAAGTTACACCATATCTTGCTGCTACATTCTCCAGGCCGTGTGACAACGTGTGAATATACGGGAGAACCACATGCTTCTTTGGTTCACTCACCAAACTTTCGGGAAGTCGTTCGGTACCTTTTATCACCGGGATGAGTTTTCTGCAAATATTGTTTAAAGTATAGGTGGGGTATACTCAGTTGCCCTAAACCTGTTTATCTGATCCTGAAAGCTGGAAGAGACCTCGTGCACACACAAATCGAGCAACGGAGATTTTAAGCAAGAAAATGCTATTGCATTTTTATTACTTTCAAGTGGGGGGAAGCGAAATGTAGCAAAGGTTTTTAGGCTTGTGGACTGTACCGCCAGCATACGTTTTTTGCTTGAAATAGCATCTTAATGTCCGAAACTGTAGCGACTTGCCTTGTACGAATTTTATAGTTAACTTCAGCCCACTGGAATTCTCTTTAAACATCCTGAGTACATTAAAGACGTTCTGGATATAGCTAACCTTGCGTACGAGCACAAGATAATTTTCAACATAATGACAGATGTCTTCCGCAGTCCCTGCTAAATTTTGACACATTTCTATCGACGCGGGTGAGGAAAATGTCACCGAGCATGGGTGCTACAGCTGACCCAATACACACACCAGCCTTAGCCTTTTGCACATGAAGGCCCTTGCCAACACTGACTACACCATTGAAGAGACACACACATTTGCGCCCTTGGTGTCTGTCTCTTCTCGTCCGTGTTGTTTGTTACGCAAGTAATAGCCATGAACCAGTAGTAACTCGCCCAACTTCAGGACTCTCTTCCCACTAATGACATGCCTTCAGAGGCCTTTTTGCGCAGTGGTCTCCACAGCGTTGCAGTCGCGCTAGAGCCGACCCACGGCGGAGGAATGCGCGTGAAGAACCCAAAGGTAATTCAGGATGAACAGCGGAAAAATGACTTCTCACTACCAGCAAATGACTGATATATGACAGTTCAGCAAAGGTGGAATTCTGTGTTGCTCTCCGGAGTAGCCCTGTGCATCCGACCTGCTGAATTTCTCTACCTTTGCCTCACATCCGGTGAGCCCATTTATTCCTGCCCATATCGCGTGCATTAAAGGCCTAGTTCACGAAGTTGACTCTATGCTGTGTGCTTCAGAGGTTTTGGAACTGTTTTCCGCTGCCGGGGTCATATCAGTGTACCGCTGCTCTCTCTTGTAACATAAAGGTTCCCGCTGAGTCAGTCATTGTGACATTTGTAGGGATAAGTAGGCGCACAGCAATTAGGGCATGCCCCTTACTATACAGCGTGTTTCAAGAAATATGTCCATTATTCTAAAAAAATCAGAAAAGGCGCTATTTGCTCTCCGTCTTGACAGTTGATTTTTCTATAGTGGCAGGCATCTTACGAGGGTTGAAGATAATATTTGGAACGGTAATTATAAAAGTTAACATAAATGGGTTTTTTAATTAGAGGAGTTAGGCAGTTGAGTCAATTAAGAGATTTGAAATCCTTAATGCCAAGAACCGATTGCCACTTTGAGAAATGCGAAAGAGCGCAACCGAAATGAGGGAGATTTCTTATATCAACCATCAACCAACTCGTAGTGTGAGTGTGAGGGCTGCGCTTGCAATTACAGCGTGCATGATGCACACACGTTATCGAACAGGGAAGAACTGCACCCCTATAACCACTGTTTTGAACAGTGACGTCATTGTAGTCGTCTCAGCAAAAACCCGAGCTAACGGGGGTGTTCGACTCCCTCCCACACCTAGCCGTGCTTGGCTAAAAAAGAGATCCTAGGGGTTGAGTTGATGCTGGGTACTTGGACCTTTAAGGCCCTCCGGCAGAGGCAACACACTCCTTTGGCCCCTGCTTCCTGTAGACAGCACCCCTGGGCTGACCAACCCAGGGGAAACTGGCAGTCGCCTTTTCCTATCTCTCTCTTTCTACATCTTCGTCTTTATCTCTCACTTTTTATCTGTTCTGTCATCTTCTCTTTTTTCCGTGCACTTCCGAGATTCCTGGCGGCAAAGGTTAACCTTGTGTGGATACCCAGTCTTGGCTATTCCACATTAAGTTATAGCAGCGCTGTACAGCTGGCGTTCATAGGACTTGCCCAGCATCTCCTGCCACGTCCCCTGGTTGGGCTCGGGGGTGGGCGGCTGGCACCGCTGCCGAACTTTATAGTCACTTTATGGCAAATGATCCCCCCCCCCCTACTCCCTGATCGCTCCCTGAAAAGGTGGCGCACCGAAGGCACTTCATGCTCAATGCACCAAAAACAACCTTCCCAAAGCACCATGTTATTCATAGCCAGAACGAAAAGAAGACAGTACGTACTATTTCACCCTTTCTTGTGTACAAAACTCGTACCGAAGCAACAGGTCCAGGCTATGAAGTCACAAAGATGGGAAGTGGCGATATCTTTTTGGGGGTTCGTGACAAAGCTCAATATGAGAAGCTGTCTAAACTTGTAGCATTTGGAGAAACCCTAGTTTCCGTGGGCCCACACAGGTCCTTGAACACAGTACCCGGCGTCATTTCTGATGATGACTTTCTACAACTCTCAGAAAGTGAACTATTTGAAGGCTGGCAGGACCAAAATGTAGTCAAGGTACAGAGAATAATTATACGATGAGACAAGAAAGAAACACCCACCAAACACATCATTGTCACCTTTGGTACTAGCGACTTACCAGAATCAATTGAAACCGGCTGCTGTAAGCTCCGTGTCAGGCCATATATCCCCAGTCCTCCTCTATGTTTCTAGTGTCAACGTTTCGGGCACGGATCGCAGAGTTGCAGAGGTTGATACACTTGCGCAAAGTGTGCATCCACTCAACACATATCTGAGGACTGCACCTCAGAAGCAACTCATTGTTCAAACTGTGAAGGAATTCACCCTGCCTACTCACGTTCATGCCACATGGAAAAAAGAGAAACGAATAGTAGAACTCAAGGTCAAGTTCAATCTGTCATTCCAAGAGGCATGCAAACGTTTTTCACTGCACAACCCCTCTTATTCCTCCTTTGCAGATGTGACGCGTCGGGGCGCCGCGCCACATGTTTATGCACCCGCGAATGCCACACAGAGTGTGGCCGCGGTCATGCCACTAGCGCCCCCCGCTGGAGCAGCCTGTACTGCTCCGCCAGTTGACAAACAGGGCCGGCAGACCACCTTGTCTGCTGAGCCTCGGACCACTGCAGCTGCAGTTAGGTCTGAAAGTTCTGTGAACGTGCCTGCCGAGCAGGCACCATCCACCACCTCACAAGAGGCGATGGATACAAGTATGACTCCTCTGGTGCCTCAGACGCCGAAGGATAGGCGCAACTCTCTGGAGTGTGCCAGGAAAAAAACCCGAATTACAGGGCCCCCAGAAGGCCCTGTAACCTTACGCAACACTTTTGTACACACAGCACCACACAATATTAAAATGACACAAATACTACAGTGGAACGTCACAGGACTGCTGGGAAACCTCGACGATATCCAGGAGCTCTTACACGAACATACACCAAAAGTGCTGTGTGTGCAAGAAACACACTTGAAACCAAAACACATTAACTTTCTACGCAATTTATCTGCCGAAAAGACCGGAATGATGCCAATGTGCCATCCGCTGGTTTTGCCATTATAGTCAATCAAGGAATTGCATGCACACACCTACCACTACAAACATCTCTTGAGGCGGTGGCTGTTCGAGCAGTTCTTATAATTAAGCTGGTCACCATCTGCTCTCTATACATACTTCCACAACACCACCTTGAAAAGCATGAATTCCAGTCCCTCATAGACAAACTTCCAGAACCTTACCTTGTCCTAGGGACTTTAATGCGCATGGTAGCCTCTGGGGTGACTCTCGCTCTGATGCGCGAGGTCGCCTGATTGAACAGTTCTTTTTTTTCTTCCGTTGCGTGCATCCTGAATTGGAAAGAGCCAACATATTACAACATTGCTAACAATACGTACTCGGCCATAGACCTCAGCATAACATCCCCATCACTCCCGCCTCTACTTAAATGGGAAATTATTAATAATTCATACGGTAGTGACCATTTTTCTATCGTTATCAGCACATCAATAACAAATACATGTCCTGCACAGGTTCCCAAATGGCTCACCGACAAAGCCGATTGGAAACAGTATAAAAAATGACTCTCCTGACTTGGAATGACATGGGGGTGTTAAGCATAGAAGCTGCTGTGAGCTACCTGACAGCCTTTTTGATTGATGCTGCAACGAAATGTATACCACAAACATGTGGACCGTCAGGCAGACGACGAGTTCCAGGGTAGAATAAAGAGTGCAGTATTGCGCGCAAAGAACACAATAAGGCATGGAAGTTGCTTAGAGACTCGCCTACAGCCGAGAATCTTATAAACTTTAAGAAGATCAAGTCGCAAGGAAGGAGGGAGCGCCGACAGGCGAGAAGAGAAAGTTGACATAAATTCTTATCAGGCATTAATTCATACACAGATGAGGCAAAAGTCTGGAATATGGTTAATAAGGTAGCAGGACGACAAGTACACACACTTCCTCTAGTGAACACACAAAGGGAGAACTTGGAAGACCAGGCGAACACTCTTGGGGCGCACTTCCAGCAGGTCTCCAGCTGATCACACTATAGTGAAGCGTTCCGACTATACAAAACTAGAATAGAAAAACAGAGATTAGAACGCAAACCCACATCACATGAGACGTACAAGGAACATTTCTGTTTAGCTGAACTACAAGCCTCACTCACCTGCTGCAATAAATCTACCCCAGGCCCGGACCGTGTGGCATATGAAATGTTAAACACCTGCCCACTGTAACTCAGAAAACTCTCCTCTCTCTGTAAAATGCGATATGGTCTTTCGGCGAGCTACCCTCATCCTGGAAGGAAGCTATCGTTATCCCAATTCTAAAACATAGCTTCGACCCGGCCTCAGTTTCCAGCTACAGGCCAACAGCATTAACAAGCTGTCTTTGCAGTCTTTGAAAAAATGATTAACAGGCGCCTGATGCATTTCCTTGAAATTAATGGCCTACTTGACCCATACCAGTGTGGGTTTAGAAAGGCTCGGTCCTCCACTGACCACCTTGTCCGTATCGAGGCACAAATTCGCGATGCTTTTGTTCATAAGGAATTTTTTTCGTTCTGTGTTCCTCGATATGGAAAAGGCATGTGACACTACATGGCGCTTTGGCAGATTGCGAGACCTGTCACATTTAGGTGTGCCGGGTAGAATGCTGACAATCATCGAAAGGTACCTGTCCAACCGGACATTCCGTGTCCGAGTTGGCACTAGCCTATGTCGAATATTTGTCCAAGAAACAGGATTGCCACTAGGAGGTGTATTGAGCTGCACACTTTTCATAATTAAAATGAATTCCTTGCACCTGTCTCTCCCATGAAGTGTTTTTTACTGCAAATATGTCGATGATGTACAGAGTGGTTACAAATCGTGCAACATCTCAATGGGCCAACTTCAAGTTCAACTCAAGTTGAACAAGGTATCTCAATGGGCAAACGAGAATGGTTTTATACTCAACGCGCAAAAGAGCACTTGTGTCTTGTTCAGCCGAAAAAGGGGCCCCTATCCTGACCCCGACATTGACCTGCATGATCAATCTCTGCCAGTGAAGACCGTAAAACAAGAGTCTTGGTCTCATATCAGACACTAAACTAACCTTCATCCCTTACATCAAGTGTTTGAAGGACAGGTGCTTAAAAACAATGAACATTTTGAAAGTGTTGTCACGCACTACATCTACATGGGGTAGTGACACGAAATGCCTAATGGATTTACATAAAAGGCTCGTACGCACACGCCTAGATTACGGTGCTATAATCTATCAGTCGGCAACACCATCAGCCTTGAAGATGCTTGACCCTGTCCACCATCTAGGCATTCGCCTCTCTACGGGTGCTTTCCGAACTAGCCCTGTGGTGAGCTTGTACGTGGATTCGAATGAATGGTCGCTTCACCTACAAAGGTGTTTCCTGTCCTTTTTGTACTTTTTGAAGGTGAATGCAGACAAGGAACACCCTTCCCATTTCACAATTAATGATTTGTCCTGTTCTGGTTTGTTCGAGAACCGTCCTTCGTTTAGGCCGCCCTAGGCGCTGTGTGTACGGGGCCTGGCCGAAGAAACAGGTGTGCCTATTCTTGAACACAGTTTGATAGCTCCTGCAACATACCTGCCACCGCGGCAGAGGCAGCTTATAGACTGTGATGTCTCTTTTGTCGAAGTCACAAAGCACGCGCCACTTGCACTCATACATAGATACTTCCTAGAACTACAACATAAATACACATGCCCTGAGTTCTTTACCGATGGGTGAAAGTCCAATACTTCTGTGTCATATGCAGCGGTAGGCCAATCCTTTTCCGATGCCGGCGTTCTTCATCCTGAGGCAAGCATTGTCACAGGAGAAGCTTACGCAATACTGGTGGTCGTAAAACACATCAAACAGATAAAATTACAAAAGACGGTAATATACACAGGTTTCCTAAGCGTGGTGAAAGCCCTGAAAACTCATAAAAAACACAGAAACCCCATGCTGGTGTCACTTTACTCACTTTTGTGAACACTGTAAACATCAAAACAGCATGTCGTGGTCTGCTGGGTTCCAAGGCACCGTGAGATACAAGGGAACGTTTTGGCCGACAAGCTGGCTACCTCCGCCAATGACACTACTTCCAATGTATCAATACCAATCCCTGCACTTGACTTAAAACCTTTTCTGAAACGAAAGCACAGTGGGTATTGGCAGAGCACGTGGGGTAAACACACAGATAATAAGCTCCATGATATAAAGCCGCAACTAGGTTATTGGCCGTCACCATCAAAATCACGACACACGGAGGTAACACTAACAAGGTTTAGAACAGGACATGAGCTAGATGCTCCAAGTAAAAAGCACTTTTAACTGCCCTATCGACAGCATCTCCCACTACACCCTTGGATGCTCATCGGTAGGGATCCACTTTTTAAACTGGAATAACTTTTCACGTTTTTAAAAGATGTTCATAGCTTTCACCCCATATTTCGAGGTTTTCAGTAGCATGACCTCTGTACCGTGGTCGTGGCTGTGGTGACTACATCTCTATTATGGTTTATTATCATGTCATTTTGCCGTCCACTATCAGTGCACACATGTCACGCCAGTGTCATAATTTTATAACTTCCATGTTTTTACCCACGTTAGCGTGACGACTTTTAAGGCCCCTTTACAGCCATGCATCATATCATTGTTCACATATCTAGTCTTCCGTAATGACGCTCTTTGGCCATGAATTGGCCCTTGCGCCAATAAAAAACACTCGTCATCATCGTCATCATCGTCTTCATTTTCATTGTAGTCGTCTGCTTGTAAAGCTCTTTGGTCAGTTGGTTTTGCTTTCGTCGTAGAGTTCAGGAGAACTTCATTAATTCGTAGTTATTACTACAGGCTGCTTCTCGAAAATCTTAAAGCGGCAGTAGGTTTTTCGCACCAAAGATGTCAATTCTCCCAGTTGACTTGACTGCCGAACTCCACTAGTTAAAAAGGTAATTTAACTTTTTAAAATATCGTTCCAAATACTTTAGTCAACATACTTAAAATGCCTTAAGATCGCCACCCTCAAAAGAGCACGCGCACCGTTGTCACATCAAAGTTTTCACTAGCAACAAATGTACATCCCAAGATTCCATTGATTCACAGCGTGCGCACAGAAAGAACAGCGAGACATGTCTCCCCTTTCAAAGTATCCAGAACCATAACCGACACCTTAGGGCAAGGGTGTAAAATCAAGAAACTAGCCATTGGTGACCTTTGTTTGGAAGAACTTTACCAGCACTGGTATGAGAACCTTTCAAAAATCACTGCCTTCGAAGACATTCCAGTGTCTATTATACCTCACCGATCACTAAACACTGTCCGAGGCGTCATTTCTGATGATGACTTCAAATATGTAAGTGAAGAAAAAGTCCTGCATGGACTGAAGGACCAAAACGTCATAAATACTTGTGTATAAAATAAATATCAAACCAGAAAAAGGAAACACAAACGAAACACTGCGTTCTCACTTTCGCATCGAGCATACTACCAGAAACTGTGGAGGTTGGATACACCAAACTCAAACTACGCCCACACATACCAAACCCGTGACGCTGCTTTAAATGCCAACGATGCGGACACAGCTCACAAAGATGCAGAGGCCAAAACACATGTGCTAAGTGTGCCTCTCACGAACACACTACCGCAAATTGCGACGTCAAACCACACCACTGTGTGAACTGCGAGGGTAGTCATCCTGCGTACTGGCGTGCTTGCCCAATATGAAAACAAGAAAAAAGCATTGTTACTCTCAAAGTTAATGAAAACATCAGTTTCAGAGAAGCACGGAAGCGTCTTTCGTTGATGGAAAGCAGAAGCTACACCGTTATGCTGCAACAGGGCGCGGCAACACAGCGGCCTTCAGCGCAGACCCAGGGCACACCTAGTGACGTCAGGGCAGGGCACCCAGCGCCCAAAACTGACGCAGCTCCTGCTGCATCACTACCAAACTCAGGCTGTGCGAACCCCAGGGTCAGCGAGCCTCAAAGCCTCTCTCTATGCGGCGAGGCTGAACAAAAAGAAATCCGTACAATCACAATGGACGTCCATCGTTCCAGGTGATGCGATGGACACAAGTCAGGATAGTCCTGGACCGTCGACGTTAGAACGACGGCGAGACTCCTTTGATCGGAAAAAAGACTAGCCCAGAAACACTGGGTCTGATAACAAAACTTAAGTTTTACACTGCCCGTAACATACAACATGGTTTATGCACAGGAACTACAGTGGACTCCTACATAACTGAAACGACATAAAGGACATACAGGTCACATTTTAACCAGTAGCCTTGTATTTACAAAAAAAAATCTATGTCCTAAACATAGAAACATCTTGAAAAACTATAGTGTATTCCGGCACAACCGAGAGCAGTCAAGTAGTTTCTCAGGTGGTGTTTCAATTATAGTCAAGAGCGGAGTACGAGCGCAAGAACACAAACTTCCAACCAGAATAGAAGCTGCGGCGGCCATCCCCGCAGGGGCGCCAGCGCAAGTAGGCGTTTGGTGTGTAGCGACACCACGAACCCAAGCTAACAAGGGAGTTTCGGCTCCCGCCCACGCCTAGCCATGCATGGCTGAGCCGTGTCCGGAAAAAAGGGGATCCTGGGAGTTGAGTTGACGCTGGGTGCTTGGACCTTTAAAGCCCCCCGGCAGAGGCAACACACCCCTTTGGCCCCGGCTTCACGTAGACGGCACCCCTGTGCTGACCCACCCAGGGGAAATCAGATGTCGCCTTTTCCTATCTCTCTCTGCCTACATTTTCGTCTTTATCTCTCATTATTTATCTGTCCTGTCTTCTACTCTCTTCTGTTTACTTTCAAACTTCCTGGCGGCTAGGGTTAACCCTGTGCAAATAGCCTACCTTGGTCTAGGCACATTGACTAATAGTAGTGTTGTACGGCTGGCGTCTGCAGGTTTTAGCATCCGCAAACTTGTAGCGTCCCCTCGTTGGGCTCCGTGGTGGGTGGCCGCCAACGCTTCTGAAGAAAATTAAACTGGAATGCATAGAGCGTTTCCCTTGTTAAGTGATCGTACTGCCTTAAAGCGCGTACGCACCGAAGACTTAGGCTTTTTCAATCGATCAAATGAAAACTTTCCCCATTTTCATTTTATACATAGTGAGATAAGTGGCAAGCAAGCTAGAACTGTATCCCCCTTTGTAGTAGCCAGGTGTCTCACAGAAACTCTTGGGGCCGGGTACAAAGTTACCAAAATGGCCAGCAGAGACCTCCTCCTTGAAGTTCGAAAAAAAGAACAGTTTGAGAAGCTACAGAATCGTTCAACTTTCGGTGACACTCCGATCACTGTAACACCGCACAGATCCATGAACACAACCCGTGAAGTGGTATCTGATGCTGATTTGCTCGGCTTGACCGAAGAGGAACTTCTGGAAGGGTGAAACAGTCAGAATGTGACCTATGTACAAAGAACCATCATCAGAAGAGACAACAAGGTAACACCAACAAAACACCTAATACTCACGTTCGCTTCCAGTAATCTGCCAGAAAGTATTCAAACAGGGTACACGAAGACGTCGATCAGACCATACATACCTAACCCACGTCGTTGTTCTAAATGCCAGAGGTATGGTCACGGCTCACAAAGACGTCCTGGTCACCAAACTTGTGCAAAATGTGGAGTGTCAGGCCACAATTCTGACAACTGCGAAGAACTATCACACTGTGTGAACTGTGGCGGAAATACATGCCGCAAGCTCACGGTCTTGTTCATTTTGGAAAAAAGAAAAAAGAAATCACCACATTGAAAATTAAAGAAAATATCACATTCAAAGAAGCAAGACGAAGAGTGTCGCCATTTTACGGCGCTACATATGCTGATGCGGTGCGTCTGAGGGCAACGCCGCACCAGCCCTCGCCACTTCTTCGGCCAGCGCAGAGAGGCGTCGGCTGTGGCGCCTGGCCCCAAGGCGGCAGTCATTCAGTCTAATCCGCCTCCTAGCGAATTGAGGCCAGAGACTCCAGGGTCCTCTGGTCTCAAGGCTTCACCTCAGCAGACGAGGCCTAAAATCCGAACCACCAGCTCGCATGTGCGGGCATTCAGAGCCTCTAAGGAGGCAATGAATACAACGGTACCCTTGTTGCCGAAAGACCGGCGCGGCTCTTTGGAGTGCTCCAAGAAGAATAAAAAAAATCCAATAACGGGGCCGTACGACCGTCCTGACACCTTAAATAACAAGCTCACTCCAACACAGGATACTCTCTGTACACACAGCAGCATCTTTTTTTAATATGCAGACAGAAATATTACAGTTGAACATCCGAGGCCTTCTTCGAAACCTCGATGACTTACAAGAACTCCTCCATGAACACAATCCTAGAGTGCTGTGTGTACAAGAGACACACTTAAAACGAACAAAAACAAAATTTTTATGTAACAAAGTAATCTTCCGAAAGGAGTGTGGCAGCTTGGGCTAGTTGGTATGGCATGACGATAGTTATAGCACGAAAACAAAACGACAACGCAGAGACAAGAAGGACACGAAAGACACGAGCGCTAACTTCCAACTGAGTTTATTGCGCAGACCACGAAAATATATAGAGGAGACAGCCACCATGTGATAAAAACCTTATGAAACAAAGAGCAGAACATAAGTAGGAAAAAAACAAAGACAAAAACAAAAGCACAGAAAATTGGCAAAGAAAAGTAAAGATAATATAACTACTTGCGCGCACCGAAACCTTCGAGGAACCTGAGTTCCTTCTCACACAGAGCCACGGAGGGCTTTCTAATACAAAGCACCTGTTCGCATGCCGCCTGCGCGGCCTCGACAATGACTCGGGTGCACTCATCTACGTGCTTGTACAGCGTCGCTGTGTCCTTGAAAAGGGGCGCAAAAGTAAAGATAATATAACTACTTGCGCGCACCGATACCTTCGAGGAACCTGAGTTCCTTCTCGGACAGAGCCACGGAGAACTTTCTAATACAAAGCACCTGTTAGTTCGCATGCTGTCTGAGCGGCCTCGACAATGACTCGGGTGCACTCATCTACGTGCTTGTACAGCGTCGCTGTGTCCTTGAAAAGGGGCGCAAAAGTAAAGATAATATAACTACTTGCGCGCACCGATACCTTCGAGGAACCTGAGTTCCTTCTCGGACAGAGCCATGGAGGGATTTCTAATACAAAGCACCTGTTAGTTCGCATGCCGTCTGAGCGGCCTCGACAATGACTCGGGTGCGCTCATCTCTGTGCTTGTACAGCGTCGCTGTGTCCTTGAAAAGGGGCGCACAATTGCACTCAGTGCAGTGCAATTTTAGAAACGGGAAAGATGTATTTCTTGCTCAGCACTGCAAAAAATGAAATCTCGAGGCAGGAGAACGCGTTGGCAGGTCAGAAGAGAAAGCTTGCACAAGTTTTTATCAGGGATCAATGCATATACATATGAGGCTAAAGTGTGGAACATGGTTGGTAGGGTAGCAGGAAGACAAGTATACTCACTCCCACTCGTAAACACACAAGCGGATAGGCTCGAAGATCAGGCGAACTTCCTCGGTGCATACTACGAGCAGGTGTCTAGGTCGTCATACTATACTGAAGCTTTGCAAAGATACAAAGCAAGGATTAAAAAGCAGAAACTAGAATACAAGTTCACAAATTACGAGGCATACAACCAACCTTTCAACTTAGCTGAGCTACAAACATCACTAAACTACTGCAGTAATTCTGCCCCAGGCTACGACCATGTCACATATGAAATGTTAAAAAACCTGCCGCTCAAAACGCGAAAAACTTCACTCTCCCTTTACAAGGCTATCTGGCTTTCTGGCACCATCCCTTCTTCCTGGAAAGAGGCTATATTATCCCTGTTTTGAAACAGGGCAAGGACCCTTCCTCGTTTGCGAGTTATAGGCCCATTGCACTTACAAGCTGCCTTTGTAAACTTTTTGAAAAGATGACAAACCGCCGACATTTACATTTTCTCGAAACACACAATCCGCTCGACCGATTCCAGTGTGGGTTTCGAGAGGGTAGATCCACCACCGACCATCTGGTGCGCATCGAGGCAGAGATCCGAGACGCTTTCGTCCACAAACAATACTTCCGCTCTGTGTTTATCGATATCGAGAAGGCATACGGCACAAGATGGCGTCTTGGCATATTAAGAAACCTGTGTCACTTGGGTGTGCGGGGTAGAATGCTTTCTATAATCGAGAGTTACTTGTCCAATCGGACATTCCCTGTCCGTGTGGGCAGTATTCTCTCCCAAACATTTGTCCAAGAAACGGGAGTACCGCAAGGTGGTGTACTTAGTTGTACACTTTTTATTATTAAAATGAATTCCTTGCACCTGTCCATCCCCCGCAACATGTTCTACTTTATATATGTCGATGACGTCCAGCTTGGCTTCAAGTCATGCAACTTGGCCATGTGTGAGCGGCAGGTTCAGCTGGGTTTAAATAAGGTCTCCAAATGGGCAGATGAAAACAGATTTCGACTTAACCTAGAAAAAGCACGTGTGTCTTGTTCTCCCGAAAGAGAGGCATGCACTCAGAACCTGACATTTGACTGAACGGTCAACGTCTGTCTGTTAATGCGGAGCATAAATTCTTAGGCTTAATCTTGGACAACACGTTTACCTTCGTACCACACGTCACGTATTTAAAAACAAAATGTTTAAAAGCTATGAATGTTCTGGAAGTGTTGTCACGTACTACGTGGGGTAGCGACAGGCAATGTCTCCTGAACCTGTATAGAACCCTCATTCTCACCCGCTCAGATTATGGGGCTGTTTATCAGTCTTCGACTCAAAGTGCTTTGAAGATGCTGGACGCCGTGCACCATTTGGGCATCCGCCTTTCTGCGGGTGCTTTTCGCACCAGCCCCGTAGAAAGCCTTTATGTTGAGTCAAATAAGTGGTCGCTTCATCTGCAGAGAACTTACACGTCTTTTGTAAGCAGACAAGAAGCACCCCTCATACTCCACTATTAATAATTTGTCGAGCTCCATACTGTTTCAAAACAGGCCTTCGATGAGGCCGCCCTACTCAGTTCGCCTCATGGGTCTATCTGAGGAAACTGGTGTCTCACTGCAACACAGTTTATTGGCTCCTGTAGCATACCCGCCACCCTGACTATAGAATGCGATGTGTCTTTCTGAGAAATTACAAAACACGCGCCCATTGCCCATATCGGAACATACTTCCTGGAACTTCAACACAAATACACACGTCCTGAGTTCTTTACAGATGCCTCTAAGTCTATCTCCTCTGTGTCCTATGCTGCCTTGGGCCCATCCTTTTCGGATGCTGGCCCTCTACATCTAGAGACAAGTATCTTCAGAGCGGAAGCTTATGGGATACTTGTGGCTGCTAAACACATCAAACAACTACAAATACAAAAATCAGTAATATATACGGACTCTCTCAGTGGGGTAACGGCTCTGCACACTCCTAAAAAACAAAAAAACCCTGTCCTCGTCTCACTTTACTCTATTTTATGCGCACTCTACACACTCAAACAACATGTTGTAGTGTGCTGGGTGCCAGGGCACCGTGACAACTACACATTATTAAGCCACACCTTGGTCATTGGCTGCCAGTATCAAAATCGCGTCATACAGAGGTTATACTAACGAGACTCAGGATAGGACACATATACATGACACACATTTATCTTTTGTCTGGTGGCGATCGACCATTGTGTGACAGATGTCGTGAACCATTAACCGTCCTTCACGTGTTAATCCAGTGTAAACACTTAGAAACTATAAGAAAACAGCATTTTCCATTACCCTACCGACAACATATACCTTTACACCCTGCAATGTTCGTTGGTAGAGAACCGTTTTTTAGTCATAAATCATTGTTAGCGTTTTTAAAAGAAATTCGTAATTTTCATATCATATACCCGGGCATCCCGTAGCACGACCTCTCCAGGGAGGTTTTTGCTGCGGTGGCTACACAGGAAAGCACTTGCCTAACGGCCCTTGCATGCAAGGGTATGAACCAGTGAGGCACTTGTGCTAATGCCATACATATACACCATCGTTTTTTATTATCACCATCTTTTGTTATCTATTAACACCACACACACCTTTCACGGCATGGTCATGATTTTATTACTTGTATGTTTTTACCCGCCTTACCGCGAGGAATTTTATGGCCCTTATACAGCCGCTAATCACAATCATTGTCCACATTACTTGTCGCATGAACTGGCGCCCTTTGGCCATCAAATGGCCCTTGCGCCAAAAAACACCATATATCATCATCATTGGACTCATCATCGAGTCTAAAGGTACAAATGGTGATACCGTCAAGAGGTTAGTAACCGAAGTCACCAACGCAATACAGCTAATCAGGAGAGTAACAAACAAACACCAGGGCATGAAAAAGGCTAACGTCATCAGGCTTATTTATTCATTCGCCATAAGTCATATTACAGACGTAGTGGCATATCTAAACTGGTGTACAGCCAAAAAACTCAAAATCAACGCACTCATACAAAAGGCGTACGAACAAGCTTCAGGCCTTTCAGATAGCACCAGCAACGAAAAACTGCTTCAGCTGGGCTTACATAACACTTTAGAGGAGCTGATAGAAGCGCAACAGATTGCCCAGTTGGAGAGACTAGCCAGCATGCGCACAGGACGGTGTATCTTTGACAGGTTGGGGATAAATTACTATAGGCAACAAGGAAGTAAAGTGTCGGTTCTGAAGGTGATCGGGGAAAAGATCCAGGTCCCCAATCTGCCCAAAAACATGCACCCCGAACTTAATCAGGGCACAAGAGAAAACCGCGCTAGAACTCTACTTAAGGCCTACGGCAGAGACAAGGAGGCGTTGTTCATGGACACAGCGGAGTACCCTAGTCACAAATCCTACGTTGCGGCAGTAATAAACACTGACTGCAAATGCGTATACCCGTGCTCCATACGCTCAGATAATTCACAAATCGCGGAAGAGGTGGCTATTGCACAGGCCATAATTCCCCAAAGTGTAGGTATGTCATCTGCGACTCGCAGTCGGCAATCCATAACTGTGCACGAGGAAGAATATCTCCCGAGGCCGCCAACATACTCTTCTGCAAGGCAAATCTCATATCATCCGAGGAATTCGAAAAAAGGTATAATATATGGTTGCCAGCCCAGACCCCGTGTGCGTCTCTCATTCCCAACCTCAGCGAGGAGGCTCACCGCGTAGCACGAGGTCTCACTTACCGCACTCGTGATGGAGCTTAACATGAGGTACTGGGAGGAGAGGAGTGGTGGGAGAGGGACAGAATGTTTAGGTTCTGAGACATTATCCAATTCTACCAAAAGTCGAGGCGGCAGAGTTCCACCACCTAGCTCCACATTAGACAGATCTCAGGAGGTTGATTGGAGGCGACTTCAAACTAGAACATTTCCCAACCCGAAGCACCTAAATCGCATCTACCCCGAACTATACCCAGATGACTCGTGTAAGCTATGTAGCATGAGACACGCCACTCTAGAGCATATTTTATGGGAATGCACACAGATACAGGACGCCAATGCAGTCTCCCCAGAACAGCCTGGGGCGCGGTGGAGAGCCACGCTGATCAGCTCAGATTGGGCAGATCAAATATGGGCCATCCAGCGAGCACGAGAGGCGGCTGAGAGACATGGTTGCTCTACCGCCCCTGGCGCGGCTTAGGACCACGCCTCAATCCGCTGCTTAAATAACGTTTGCTCACTCACAGCACACTCACAGAGTGAAGAAAAAATTACCAAAATATCAGCTACGAGCGCGAGCGCTTCGCGGTATTAGCGTTCCACGCGAAGAGCATCTGCTAGCTATGTACCACGTAGATGGAGCCAGGTTCGAAAAATTGGAAAGCGAACGCCGGTGCAGAAGGAAGAGAGAGGAGTTGTCTTGGACTCTGGATTGGCGGATGCTATCAGCGTCGCCTTTACAACAGGGCTGTGACATGTGTGCCACCAGCCTGGGAAATAAAGAAGGAAAGAAAACTTTTTTTATGTTGGTCTAATGCCTTATCTACCTCAATTCAATCGATTTTATTATAACAAAGAAAAATGTAAATTTAGGTTCTATCTCTCTGCCTCTACAGGCAAAATGACCTCATTTTTTCGCTATTTGTGTACTTTATCTCTTTTTTTCTGCCACCAGCACGTAACGGGCTCTTACTTGTTTCTATCGCGGACGTGCTCAGCTTCCCATGTTTGTCCCTGAAACTCAAAGCCTCATGTAAGCTTTTTATCTACACGTATACAATCAGAACATTTTCCATCGTTTCCTGAGCTCTCCCACAGCATGTACATTGTTCGTCTTCTTTATTGAATCTCGCTCTATGACTAAGCATGCTAAGGCAACCCGATCTCCCATCGCATAGTAAAGCGCTTCCCGTTGAATCATTATAAAATCTTTCTCGCCTTATTTCGTTCTTGCCCTTTCTGTAGTTACTGAGAGCCGGCGTCATTTCCATTGCTGCTACCTAATGTACATGTAACCTAGGTAGGTTTGCATTTGTTTTTTCTTTGCCTTCTTTGTGCCACCGCAAGGCCGACAAGAAAAACTATCATTTCACAATCAATATTTTGTGTATATTCTAACATTGGTTGACGGCTCCTGCTGCTTATATGCCGCAGTGGCAGTGGCAGCTTATGTAGAATGATGTCTCTTTTGTGGAAGTCACAAAGGAAGCGCCACTTACACACATCCTTATACATACTTCCTGAAACTGCAGGAGAAATATACATGTCCTGAGTTCTTTACCGATGCCTCAAAGTCCAACAGTTCTGTGTCATAGGCAGCGGTCGGCCAATCCTTTTCGGAGGCCGCTCTCCTCCATCCCGATACAAGAGAAGCTTATGCGTACTGGCTGTTGTAAAACACATCAATGAGATAAAACTGCAATAGGCGGTAATATACACAGATTCCATAAGTGCGGTAACATTCCTGAAAGCTCTTAAAAAACACAACAATCCCATCCTAGTCTCGCTTTACTCACTTTTCAGTGTACACGTCCAAACAGCATGTTGTGGTCTGCTGGGTGCCAGGGCACCGTGAGATACAAGAAAACGTCTTGGTGTACAAGGTGGCTGCATCCGCCAACGACACCGCTACCAATGCATCAATACATATCCCTGCATTTGACTTGAATCCTTTTTTATAACGAAAGCTCAGAGGCAATCGGCAGAGCACGTGGAATAGATAGACAATAAACTCTTCTTGCCGCAACTTGGTAATTGGCCGCCACGATCAAAATTACACACACAGAGGTAACACTTACACGGCTAAGAACGAGACCTACACAGTCTACACATTCATAACTTTTTTCTGATGGCGATCCACCACTGCGTGAAAAATGTGGAGAACCACTTACGGTTCTCCACATCCTCGTCCTGTAACATGAGTTAGGTACTCTGAGAAAAATTGAGTTTTTACTACCCTACCGACAGCAACTCCCAGTACATCCTGCCATGCTCATGGATAGCGATCTGCTTTTACAGCGAAAGCTGTTATGAAATCACAGCATGGGTCACGCTCAGTGCCGTAGTTGTCCGACACCGCCAGCGTTGTCCGTAACCACTATCGTATGAAATACGGAATAAAAAACTTTGAAAGACAATAGGTGGCATAGTGGAATTTCAACCCGGGTCCTTTGCATGTCAGCCCAGTATTCTACTGCTAAGCTACGCTCGTGCTTGGAACTCGCTCGCAAACTTCCTCAAACAGGCTTGATGTCGAAAAATAATTGCGTTATTATAAGTAATAAGGCGTTTTAGAACAGCAAAGTAACACCGAGTCGTCACACTACGCAAATAGCGTAACGAGTGGCTCATCTAATGCTCCAACACATTACAAACGCTTGTTCATCACCTATTAATCGTGGCGCATACCCACTTCAGGCGTAATTCTTCATCGTCGCCAGCCACTGAATGAAACACAAAATTTGTTGCAAGTGTTTAGCGGATGCCACGCTTCTCTGAAGAATGATGAAGGATAGCACAATGAATGCCATCCTGCTACACAGAAACTATTATTATTTATGATGTAGTGGGTGCCCAGCAAGTGTGCTTCTAGCACTTGCCCAAAGGCTAATTAGAAAAGGCTCTGAAAGGACGCTCTTGATGCTTTCGCTTCACTCTGCTGCGCGTTCCGCGCAGGCCTGGTGGTTTTTAAAAATCAATCACTGATTACGTTTTCAAAGGATGTACGAAGCTTTTACCCCACAATTCGAGGAAATCCGTAGCACTAACTCTGTGCTGAGGTCGCGGCTGTGGTGACCATCACCATGAACACGGCTTTTTGTTACCAATACTCATATTTCACGTCTCTCTAGTGATTTTGATATCAGTATGTTTTAACCCACCCCAGGACGCAGAATTTTAGGCAACTTTACAGCGTAACTGTATAGTGCATATCCTGTGTATATCAGGTGACATAATGAACCGTTGCTGTTATATCATCATTGTTCAAGGCGCTATTTGGCTAAGCATGACCCTTGCGCCATTAAAACCCACGTATCATTATCGTGATAGCTTACTGTTACTTTGTGACATTTATTGACCGTTTAAAACTGCACGCATGCCGGATGCACGGGTAGACAAAAACACACCATTCACGAAGGCGCGCGTGCCCCTCACGCTCAGGGTTGCCAGGCCATTATGTTCATTCACGCCAACATTGATGCCAGTCGCCACCCCCCCCCCCCCCCTTACACGAAAACTTCCCCTAAAGGTGTAATAGAGTTGGAGGTCAGCGAGAGTGCTGTGGTCGGTTTTACACAACTGGTGGGTGCTGCTGTGGTAGCCCTTCTGCTGGAGCTGAGCATTTGGAACCGGTCGTTCTCGCTGCCATTTGGGGAATAATTCCTCTGGTGGCTCTTCATTTCATTTCCCCTTCGAACTTGTGTGGTCTGCTATGTGCCGCCGACGTATCTGATCCGGATGCTGTCTCAAAAATCCATCTTCGAGTTTTCACTACCAAGATACTTGCACTTGAACCATCTCTCCAGGTAGCCACTGTTCAGCAGTACCAAAGTTTTTACAGAAGACTAGGTCACCTTTCTGGTAGCCACTTGTCTTTCCTGGCAATGGCACTTATATGGCACCGTGACCCATATAGTCAAATCCAGCTTGGTTCTTGGTGTGAACGAAAGCATTAGTTCTGCTGGTGAACGTATCCATTGCCCCAATGCAGTTATGCGGTGAATGCGCAACCACCTGGTCAATCTTGTGGTAAGGCTTCCTCCGGTCATACGTTTCAGACCTTCCTTCACGGAATGTACAGCTCTTTCGGCCAAACCATTAGATTGTGGTTTGTAAGGCTCCGTACAAATGTGCCGTATGCCATTTCGTCTTGCAAAGTCTTGGGATTTGACTCTGGTGAATGACGTTTCATTGTCCTTCACCAGGCATACAGGCAGGCCAAAACGCGCAAGCACAGTTCTTAAGTGTTCTACTGTCACGGCTGCCGTAGCTGATGGATTTGGAATGGCTTCCTCCCACCCCGAAAGGCTGTTCACAATCACCAGGATCATCTTGCCTTCTACTGGGCCTGCATAGTCAACGTAGGTGCGAGTCCATGGCTGTATTGTGGCCGGCCAGCTCAAAGGTTCCTTAGATACAGGCATTGCTGCTACTTGTTGACAAACACTGCATTCATGCAAGAGTTGTTCCATCTCCGGCCCTATGCCAGACCACTACATGAGTGTCCTTGCTAGAGCTTCTGTAGAGTTGATTCCGAGATATGTGTCATGTAGTCCTAGCAGAAACGCCCTCCTTGGTTGCTGAGGAATCACCACACGATCACCGCGGCAGATCAGTCCATTGTACATTGTGAGTTCCTGTCATAGCCGCCAGAAAGGTTGATCAGTCCATTGTACACTGTGAGTTCCTGTCATAGCCGCCAGAAAGGTTGCAACTTGCTATCTTTACCCTTCTTTGGCAATCCTTGTTCAATTCGGTGGCGAATTTCCATTAACACAGGGTCTTTATTGGTCAGCTCCTCAAGTTGCTGACATGACAGTGGGCTGCTGCCCAGAAGACTTGTTGGCAGTACTTGCTCACTGACAGTTTGCGTCTTCAGCTTCATCTGCAGAAAGCCTACTGAGGGCATCGGCATTCCCATCGTGCTGTCCCGGTATATATTTAATTGCGTACTGATGCGCTCCCAGGATAAGACCCTATATCTGGATTCTGGCTGCTGCCACTGCAGGTACTGCCTTGGTTTTTTTAAATAACCCCGTCAATGACCCATGCTTTGTTTTCAGAAAAAACGAGTGACCTAGCAGGTAGTCCATGAACTTCTTGACTGCATAAACAAGTGCCAAGGCTTCCCGCTCAAGTTGAGAGTTGTTTTTTTTCTGCGTTCGTGAATGTTCTTGAGTGAAACGCAATGAACTGTTACAGACCATAAATGACGTGTGAAAGTACTGCTCCCACTCCATCAGGTGATGCGTCACATTCCAACATTACTTGCTTGTTTGGGTCAAAGTGGAGCAGTATGTTTGAACTTTGTAGTGCTTGCTTGATCGCCCTGAACGCCGCGATTTCTTCTTCGCCCCATTTCCATTTTAAGTCTTTCCTCAAAAGTTTATGGAGTTGAGAAAGCATAGTAGACATATTTGGTAAGAAACTCCAATAGTAAAATATGAAGCCCAAAAATGAATGAAGTTCCTGGACACTGCGTGGCTCAGGTGCCTGCATGATGACATCCAATTTCTTTTCACAGGGATGCAGACCTTCTGTCTCTTCGGTGCCCAAGGTAGTTCATTCCTTCTTCAACAAAAATGCATTTTTGTTCCCTGAGCTTCATACTGATTTCACGGAGAGCTAACGACACCTTCCATAGGCTTGTGCCAAGCTCATGCTGGCGTTCAGCCACCAAACGTCATCCAAGAACACCTGAGTGCCTGGAATGTCCTCGAGCACTGCCTCCATTTTTCTCTGAAAAATTGTAGGTGCTGATGCTATAGGCAAACGGTCGCACGAAAACAGTCCCCTGTGAGTATTCAGCACTGCTGCCTTCTTCGACTCTTCATCTAACGGCACATAGCAGTATGCTTCCCGCAAGTCCCGTTTCGCGAACCAACAGCCATCTTTCAAGTTGGTGAACATGTCCTCCACTTAAGGCAGTAAGTACTGGTCTACTTCGCATGCTGTGTTCAAAGTGCCCTTGAAGTCACCACACAACCTCATACTGCCATCCCCTTTAAGCACTGGTACCACTGGGGTGGCCAATTCACAGTGGGTGACCGGTGATAGGATGCCTTCTTCACACAGCCGATCCAACTCCCTAGCCACTGTGTCACGTATGGCATAGGGTAGAAAGCGTGCTTTGAAGAATTTCGGGTTCACCCCTTTCTTCAAGTTGTTGTGCGCTGGCGGCCTCTTCATCAACCCCGTACTAGGTTGGAACAAGTCACCGGATTTCCTCTTCAGCTTTGTCGGTGTTTCCTGAGCGGAACTGTCCAAACGAGACGCTGTTTGGTCCAAGAATGTTCAGTTTCTAAATGATGTCGCGACCACAGAGCGATGGGCCGGAACACACTATCACATACAGCTCCCCTTCCGTTTCACTGGTTCGGTTGTTCACCACCAGATTCAAAACTCCCAGTAGAGGCAGTTTCCCAGTGTAACAATATAGAGTTTTGTCTGTTGGCTCCAACTTCGATCACAAATGTTCTTTACGCCTATAGATCTCTTTTACAATCACGCACACAGGGAATTTGGTGTCCACTTGCATTTGGAGCTTTACTCAACCCCAGTTGAGTGGTAGTGTACGTGGTGCTACGCACGTCCTTCGGGCTCTGAATGGTGGACAGATGGAAGCTTTCAGGTTCTTCTTCAACCACCATGTTCGAATGAAACTTGCCTCAATGGCCGGGAGTCTGGTTCCCGAAGCACTGACTTGCTGAAAGTCCACTGTTTCACTCAAAGCACGTTTTGTTCTTGTGCGGGAATTCCGGCAGTGAATCACTTTTCCCGCCACAACAAATGCACGAGAGCTTCCTGCGCGGTGACCGGCTCGCTTTTTGGTTACCGTGACGCTTCTTCTGCTCCAAAACATTCACACTGGTTGCCGCCGTAACGGCTGGCGTGTCGCTTGATCCCCGCAAGCGACTTGCATTCGAGACGGCGAACTGCGCGGCTAGGGTGGTGTCCAGCGCGTCTTTAAAGGTCAAACTACGAGGTTCAGCAAGCAGTACGCACTGTACCCCCTTTTCACGGAGTCCGATGACGAAACGGTCACGAGGATTCCTTTCCAGGGCTTCTCCGAACCCACAGTGGTCGGCAATCTTTCGCAGTTCCGCTAGATAGTAGGCCACACTTTCTCACTGTTTTGCACCCGGGTCTGATCTCAAAGTTTTGTAGATCTCCGATGGCTCAGGACTGAGGTGTTGCGTCAGGACACGAACAATGGTATCGTACGTGTAGGCGCCGTGATGGCATCCGATGTTACGTGCCGTCGTCGCAGGTTAAATGAAAAAGCGAGACGTGCAGGAGGAAGCGAGCTGCCAAAGTAGAGCATCAGCCGTGGCGTCCAGCCAGCTAGGAACCTACGAACATTTTAGGCTCTTTGCGCCATGAGCTACCAGCGCTCGTCATCTTTCTCTCTAGCCGGTTGGCCGCCACTAGCGCTACGCTACAAGGGCTCCCCGCCTAGCGTGTGATTCAATAGAAAATTAATGAAAAAAGTGTAACAGTAACTTGTAAACACTATATACATGTGCGGCAGCTTAATTAGCGTCCACTTGGAAGTCTGAATGTCGCCAGGGTGGAAGACGTACGGAGGAGTCCGATGGTTCCGGCAGACGACACTTGAAAAACATAGCGGCCGAGGAAAAAGGCACCGCGGCGTGGTTGTAGACAGGCAAGTCTCACAATGGCTTGGTGGGTGCAATACTGAGCGCATCAGGTAACGCGAGCAGACGCGGCTGTGAAAGGTGCCCGTAGAAGTGATGGTTCTGCCGCTAACCTTGGCAGCGTGTCGGTGAAAGTCGTGTAGAAGTCGGTGGTGGTGCAATGACACCTTCTGCGTTCTATTGTGGCCGAATTGAGCGGTGTGCTCTGGTACAAGCGGGTCAGGCCGGTCGTACGCATGCGCGTCGGTCGTGGTTGCAACATCTCGCACGTTCAGCCGTGTCTGGTGAGAGGCATGAGCTTCTGTTGCAAGATACATACACCGAAGGCGATGATAGCGGTAGCTGGCAGGACGCGCAAAATGCTGATAGATAGATAGAAAGTTGCCTTCGGACATTGTGGACAGCAAAACTTCTGCGATCGGGGGGGGGGGGCGAATAGCGGGCGTGACGATGTCTGGGGTCGTGTCAGATGGATCGTGGAATGTGGAGGTTGGAGAAGACGTGTGGGTGGTGAGCGCGCCTTGACGACCATTGGCCGAGAAATTCGAAAAAAACGCACCTATTGCGGACTGATCGTTGGCAGCGCGAACGTCTTGAACCTCGTCTTGAGGGCAGTCGGGTGCGAGATTCGCTGCGCTAGTGGCCGCGCGAGAGGCGGAAGAAGACGTTGCTGGAGAAGTTAAGTCGCGTTCAGTGGAGAGCTGAGGGCTGGAGGGTACCGCGCGCTGTGACACAGGGGAAATCTGAAAATTGCGGGCCGCAACAGGTGCCGGGACAGGCGTGAAGTCTTCAGGCAGGTCAGCCGGCCAGGCTGAGGTCGTCGAATCACCCGGTGCAGACAGTGCAGCCGACCAGGTCTCTGTAGTGAATTCAACTGCGCACGGGGCGGTGGCTAGTGTCGAATCTGCGATGGAGAGAAGTGGCAGTGCTTTTGTTGGCATAACCGGCACATCGGAGGCAGGAATTGTGAACTCCGGTGTCGTGGATCTTTCGGTAAACGAGGGGATCGAAGTGGAAGTCTCCATCACCTGTGTAGCCGGTAGCCGGCAGGACTATGGTCTCGAGTGGCCATGAATCGGAAGGCGTCTTGGCAAGTGATCCAGGTGCCGCGGTGTCGCCCTTAGGGAAAGCATCACGTTTTATGCCGTAGAACTTGAGCACGGCTTCTCGCCGTTCATCGTAAGGGCGAGGGCTCCAGGAGAAGTATGTGAGGTGGCGTTTAAGTTCATGTGGAAGATGATATTCCTATACCTCGCACAAGAACTCTTGGATCCAGATTCCGTTGTGATAAAGGGCCACCGCAAACTCCTCGAACCATGACTCTAGGCGAGTGGTCCGAAATAGTAGCAGTGGTGGGTCGAATTGCGGCTGCCAGGCTTGCGCTGGCTGGAACGTGGCCGTGGAGCTCGGCGGCAGTTGTGCAGCGCCAGTCGCTTTTCCGTGTGTCCGTGGTGACCAGTTTGTAGGCGACGTGACGGCGTCTGATGTAGACGTGCCGTCGTCGCAGGTGAAATGAAGAGACCAGACGTGCAGGAGGAAGTGAGGTACCGAAGTAGAGCAGCAGCCGTGGCATCCAGCCAGCTAGAAACCTACGAACATTCTAGGCTCCTCGCGCCTTGAGCTACCAGTGCTCGTCATCTTTTCCTCGAGCCGGTGGGCCGCCATTAGCGCTACGATACATACGTTTCATCCTTCGGCTTGCTCGGTGCCAACAAGCTCCACAGACGAGCGTAGATCTCGGAGTTGAGAACAGAGATTAGGATCGACCGTTTTTTTTTAATTCGAAGTCGCGTCGTTGGCTTCGAACAATGCCTCCAGCCTTTCGACATAGCTGATCCATGACTCCGAAGTTGCCTTGAACGGCAATGACGTCGCGATCAATGATTGTGCCTGAGCAGCTTGAGCCATTGTCCAAAATCACCCTCTACGTGCTCAGTCCCCCCTTGTTTCGAGCTGCAGGTTTCTCCTGGTAGTGCTCGTTGCGTCGGCAAAATGCTTGGAGTCTATCCCATCCTAGTTGCCACTTTTGTTACGTTGTAACAAACATTTATCGACTGTTTAAAACCGCACGCATGGTGGGTATGCGGGTAGACAAAAACCACACCATTTATGAAGGTGCGCGTCCCCCCACGCTGAGGGTGTCCAGGGCAATATGTACATTCACGTTAACATTAACGCCAGTCGCCACACTTACGGACACGTAATGCACGCTTAACCACTAGCAGATGAATCTGATTATCTGTTTTTTAGTATAACTGAAGTGTATTTGCGACATCGGGGCCGTCAATCTACCAAGCCTCCATAGCGGGTATTAGCAACTGCTTTGTTTCCTTCTTGGGCATAACAAGCCGCACACTTTGTGGCTGATCCTCCGTGGTGGGTTTTGTCATTATTCTGGGAATTATCATCATTATCATTACCTGAATGGGGGCTCGCTGGCACCCGTCAGCCATCGAGGAGTAAGCAGCAACTGTGCTATCTGAGCACCAAATTGTTTTCCTTGTGTTACGCATATATGACAATTGAAGTTCAAGTATGCTAGCTATCGGCTGCCGTGCACGCCTAGGTAGGCAATTATGGGCCTTGGAATGTGGTAGTGCATCCTGCCGATCTTTTTCGACTACGCTAGTAAAGCCGGTTCGAGGACGCCGTAGTTATAGCAATGGCCATTCCACTGTCCTTACAGTGCCGCTGTCTCTAGCGGCCCCCAACGATTTGATCACTAGGAACTCGGTGAGCCTAAATCTTTCTAGGTTGCCTCATGTGCGACATATTGAACGCCATCTGTTTTGGCTTCTTGTTGCTCCTAGAGCGCCAACGTGCTGCGCTCAGCTTGTCGGGCATCAGACGCGCTGTTTCTGGACCATTGCCTATGGAGGGTCTGTGAGAATATTCAAGGGAGTGGAGAACCGTCTGGATTACCATCCAGAATACTCTACTCTTGCAATGAATACGACAGCAGAATGGCGGAGGCACCCTACGGGAACGATTGCAGTATATCTAAATTCCAGCAACAGTTTTCGTCAGCTGCACTCGTCCACTCAAGGCTCCAGTTTGACACCCGTGTTGGCGCCGCCACTTACCCGTAGGAGCCGATGCCGTGATTCCGCCGAGCGTGCGGCCATGCAGGGCGGCCAGAAACTAGCCCTGCCACCATGGATGACGGCGAGGCGCCCCTACTTCATGAGCGACTGCGAAAAGGCCTTCAAGTGCTTGGGAGCGAAAATGCGCCAGACAACGTCTTGGGACCAGTTCCTCGACCTCGGATGTGGCGCTGGCGAACTGACTCGCTGCATCGTCAAAGAGTTCGGTGGTCGTCATCGTGTCGTCGTCGCCACCGAAAGGTCGCCTGATGTGGTTAAGGTGCGTATTAAACGTGCACGCGATATTTGGCGCTTTTGTTACGTGCTTCCCCTTGTATTGCTGATCTTCTGACCATATTGAAGTCATGGCTCCAAAAGAGTAGAAGCTAATATAGCCGGCAAATTTTGCAGCGAACTTTTGCGAGCGTTTCGCCCGGCTATCTGTCCTCAGAGTATAAAGCAGATTCTTTATTTTTACTGATAACTAGAGAGAATCGCTACTATACCTCTGGAGTCATACTCTCATAGAAGGCACAGACGCAGAGAAAGTCTTGCAAGTTCAGTATTCGCCCCTACTTATATTTCGCCCCGCCGTGGTCGTCTAGTGGCTAAGGTACTCGGCTGCTGACCCGCAGGTCGCGGGTTTGAATCCCGGCTGCAGTGGCTGCATTTCCGATGGAGGCGGAAATGTTGTAGGCCCGTGTGCTTAGATTCGGGTGCACGTTAAAGAAGCCCGGGTGGTCGAAATTTCATGGGCCCTCCACTACGGCGTCACTCATAATCATATGATGGTTTTGGAACGTTAAACTCCACATATGATTGAACCTACTTATATTTCGTGCATGTTACTCAAGGAAACCGAACGAGGCAACCGAGAGATGCAAAATAGGTACTGAGGGCATACGGCAACTCCTGTTAAGTTTTATCAGCAGTCACCTGTATAAAATAATATTGGCACCCACTGGATTTTCAAAGCTGCCCTACTTGTGTGCCTTTGGTTGATTGCGAAAAATAACAAAAAGTGATTATACATGGTACAGAAGCTTTGAGCTGTTCGGCTCACCGATGTATATACGAGTGATCGATATGGGTGAAGTATACTATTGCCAACTAGAAATTGAGCTTCAAAAAAGAGATTAACGCCCTCAAAAAAACTGCGGTCGTATATGAGTGACTGTTTTTTATATATCTTCGGTTTGCGTTATTTCGGTCACGTTATCTCTGTTATTTCGACACTACACACTTCGTTAACGTGGTACCGCAAAGAGGAAGCATGAATTTTTTGGCACTACCGTTCTCACTGCGCGAGCTTTGACTACCCGAAAGTCCAATGTGGTTAATTTGGTCATCCGTTTTTGTCGTTGTTGTTCACGTGCTTCAAGGTTCTTCGCCGCAATGCGGCTCAGCGAGACATCCTTTACGAGGTTGTAGATGTGGAACGTGACGTGGATGAGGCTCTGTCCAGCTGGGGCCAGTTCCGACGCGTCTTCTCCCTGTACCACCTAGAGAGCGTGCAGGACAAGCAACGTGCGCTCAACAACATCCGACGACTGCTGTGGGAAGAGGGCGGCGAGTTGTTCCTCATGTTCCGCGTCCACTCGAACCTGAAGGCACTCTACAAGATGCTTGTCGAGGAAGGGCGCTGGACCGATGTGGCCGCGGTAAGCACGCATTTATTATTCCAACAATTCTTTTAGGGCATTGCGAGGACATAGGTCAGCAATGTGATTGGAAAACTGCAAATCACCGATAAAACACTCTTCTGTAGCGTCAGGACAGAACTTGTGCAGTGGAAGCACCCTACGTAAGGGCTATTACAAGCTGCCACTTTAGCGTCGCCGGCGCGAAGTCGGTGGCGGGAATTAAAACAGGTGAGTTCATTCCGTGCGAAAGCAGAATCAGTGAGGAGATCAGAGACGTGTGTGAACAAATGAAGCGATAGATTTATTATACTAGTACGTGGAACAGAAATACAACACTTCAAAAAACTAAGAAGCATACGATAAAAAATAAATAGGCTTACAAGCCTAAACAATAGCTAAATACGCGAACGTTCATGAAGTATTAACGAGTGATGGCATACGTGTGATGATCGGCAGCGTTGGGTCCGCGACGATTGGATGCGAGAAGCCCCGAGAATGTCGGCGGCATTGCAACGCTGGTGTTTCGGGAGCTGGAGCTTGATGGTGAACCCAGGAAGGTTGAGCTAACCTGAGTTAAAGTTGCGACGTCTACGAGACACACGTTGATTGCGTCTCAACTAGACAAACGGCCAAATTCAGGTGGCCAGCCGATACAAAGCCACATTAAAAAAAATTGCCCGCAGCTTCCCTCGGGGGAACACTGAGGAGGATGCGGACCATATAATTGGTTAACGGGGTGTTAAAGTGCGACTTACTTGGGTCGATGGCTAAATTGGTTAACGTGGTTGTGAAATGGGGTGTTAAATTGCGACTTACTTGGGTCGATGGCTAAATTGGTTAACGTGGTTGTAGGAGAGGGTGTTAAATGAGTGAACACGTACACACGTATGCGAAAGGGCGGCGCTGGTCGAAGGGACGTCGATCATTGTGTTTGTGGATTCGTTGGAATTCATTCCACCGCGACCTTGGACGTCGACGCGCCGTACAAACCAACCGACGAGCGGCAACTGAGCGAGCGAGCGCCGACCTTGAGTATATATACAGCACGACGGCGCATGCACTGTCAGCTGTTGAATGTTCTCGAAGCGCGACGCCACATGCGCGTCCACTGGAGAATCAGGAGAATTGTAGATGTCGAACGCGGTGTGTAGAGGAGGAAGGGTGCACAGATGGTGGAGGAGTGAAGCGCGCGTGGTGTGTAGAGGAGGAAGGGATGCACAGATGGTGGAAGAGTGGGCGACGGCGCGACGGCGCATGCGCGCGCGTCAGCTGTCGAATGTTCGAGAAGCGGTGCGGACGGCGCGGACGGCGCACTACAAGGCGCGAGTATAAGATGCTTCCGCATCTAAAACTTCTAGAAGAGATACTTGATGATCTTCTTTTATCCCATGTCGTACAATCAACCAGACTGCCAAGCAGGGTGATATCCTGCGCTTCAAACACCTTGTTATCCCCTAATTCTCTTCTTGGAGGAAATGAGAACCATCGAAATGGGTCCAATCATACGTGTGACATTCTTGAACACTCTGCCTTTAAATTATAGTCCAATCACGCCCCTTTTGCATAAGCAAGGCATGTTCCTAACTGGGTGAGAGGTCAACTTGCGTGGTGATCACTTACTACTCGCCGGCGTGTTCCTTCTACCGTGGGAAGAGGCTAGGGCCTCGATTCGCAGCCAGTGCATCCGGAACCCATACTTAGGTTCGGGCAACTTGGCGGCTGCCTCTTGTCGCCACCGACACAAAAGGGTTAATCCTCAGCGCTGGACGTAATTCACCTTGCCAGCGTTCTTCTTTTCCTCAGATGGTGTCGCTGCTTAACTAGTCAGTAATTGCTAAACTGGAGTCACACAACTTAGTTAGGGCAATAACAGTGTTAGAGAAGAAGAATCTCCCAATAACAATGTCGCATAGATTTCGTCAAGACAGAGCACGTTGTCACACAAGCGGATGGTGCTCGCTGTCCACCGTATGCGATCAGCGACGTAAATTGGGAATAACCAACGACAGCGGTCGTCGGTGTTCCTCATAATGTAACAACGCTATGTAGAAGAATACCGGGAAGTTGAAAACTAGCTCAGCTGCGCCGCTGCGACCTATAGCAATTGACATGTTTCATGTCCTCTAGACGGAGAACCTAATCTCGTCTACGAATGATTCTTAGCAGTTTATTTGCCGGCACAGTGCGTTTCGTACAGATTGTCATAACTTTTTCAGACTCCTTTTAACTGTCTCCTGTCAGTCTTTGGTACGTGCTACCTTTTGTTCTTGCAACAGCAGTTATATTGTAACGATGTTGAAGGACTCGGGGTATAACAAAACGTATTTATTAAAGGGCGAACCTGTGCCCACAACTCAAAGGGACTATGGTCGTAGCACGTTACAGCAGAACGGCAAGATGTCTTCCTCTTCTACTTCTTCAAGAAGAGTCCCAAGCGCGTGGCACACATCAGCAGGGGCCAGCTGGTTTCTCGTGCTATCATCATCGTCTCTGCGCAACACTAGACGGCGCCCATGTATGTCTCTGTGCGCGTGGTGATGGGCGCGTTATTTGAATGCAGTCACTATGTCGTGGCATAATCCCCCTCCTCACACGCATCGTCCCGATGCGTCAGGCAATGAATAGATTCGTGGTAGGCGTAGGCGTCACTGGTCTTCCGGTGATCTCTCATAGTACGGCTTCATCCGGACTACATGTACAACCTCTGTAGGGTTGCGGCGTTTTGAGCTCCCGTGTATGGCGGATCTGACTTGGTAAGTTACATCGCTTACACGATGGAGTACTTCGTAAGGCCCGAAGTAGTGGCTAAAAAGTTTTTCAGAAAGTCCGCGGCGACGCACTGGGGTCCATATCCATACTTTGTCACCTGGTTGAAAATGCGCTTCGGTACGACGCTGATTGTACCGATAGGAGTCGATACGTTGTTGGCGGCGTATTCTGTATCTCGCCATCTGTCGTGCTTCCTCGGCTCTTTGCAGGAAGTCGTCTAGGCCAGGTGGATTGCTGCTTTCATCATTCAGTGGGAACATGGCATCCAGTGGAGTGGTGACTCTTCGGCCGAATACAAGTTCAAATGGTGTCACTCGCGTTGTTTCTTGAACGGCTGTATTATATGCGAACGTGATGTAGGGCAATATTTCATCCCACAGTTTATGTTCGACGTCGATATACATTGAAAGCATATCAGTCAGAGTTCTGTTCAAGCGCTCCGTTAGGCCATTTGTTTGAGGATGGTATGCTGTAGTTCTTCTCTGGTCTGTGTGGGTCATTCGCATCAGACATTTCATTAGGTCTGCAGTAAAAGCTGGGCCACGATCTGTAATTACCACGCTGGGTGCACCATGTCTGAGGACTATGTTGTTGATGAAGAACTTGGCAACTTCAAGAGATGTTGCAGTGTACAGCGAGTCAGTCTCAGCATAGCGAGTGAGATAGTCTGTGGCTACGACTATCCACTTCTTGTGTGCAGTCGATGTCGGAAACGGGCCTAGGAGATCCATACCAACTTGTTGGATTGGGGCATGCGGTAGTTCTATTGGCTGGAGGAGGCCTGCAGGTTTCACGGATGGAGTTTTGCGTCTTTGACACTCACGGCAAGTTTTCACATAGCGCTGAACTGATGATAACAGTTTTGGCCAGTAGTATTTTAGGTGAATTCTGGCGAATGTACGGCTGACACCCATGTGCCCAGATGTTGGCTCATCGTGACATGCGTGCAGAATCTCGTTTCGTAAAGGTGTAGGTACAACGAGTAAAAACTTGTCACCATGAGGCTTGAAGTTCCTCTTGTAAAGGACCCCTTCCCGAAGACAGAACGAAGGGAGCCCTCTGGATAAAGTGCGCGGGACTTTAACGTTGAGTCCTTGGAGACGCTGTATAAGCGGCAGCAAATCGGGGTCATTTTGTTGTTGTTCAGCGATTTCTGATGCCTGGACGACGTCTTGAAACGGGAAGTCTTCTTCCTCCGGCTCACTCGTCTCCACTGGTGCGCGTGACAGGCAGTCGGCATCGCTGTGCTTTTTCCCAGATTTGTATACCACAGTAACATCGTACTCTTGTAGCCTAAGGCTCCATCTTGCTAGTCGGCCAGAGGGATCCTTAAGATTCGCCAGCCAACACAGGCAATGGTGGTCACTTACTGCTCGGAATGGTCTACCGTAGAGGTACGGCCGAAATTTACTTATGGCCCAAATGACCGCGAGACACTCTTTTTCGGTTGCAGAGTAATTTGTCTCAGCTTTCGAAAGCTTGCGGCTGGCATACGCTAGCACTTTTTCTTGGCCGTTTTGCCGCTGGACTAGAATGGCTCCGAGGCCGACGTTACTCGCATCGGTGTGAACTTCAGTTTCGGCAGTATCATCGAAGTGGGCGAGGATTGGAGAGGCTTGCAGGCGTGTTCTTAACTCATCAAATGCTTCCTGTTGTTCACTTTCCCACCTAAAGGGCACCTCGTCTTTTGTCAGATTAGTAAGTGGTTCAGCAATGTTCGAAAAATTTTCCACAAATCGCCGATAGTACGCGCATAAACCCAGGAAGCGACGTACTGACTTCTTGTCTTTGGGTGTCGGGAACTTCGCGATGGCAGCTGTCTTTTCGGGATCTGGCCGAACGCCGTCGGAGCTGACGACGTGTCCGAGGAATCGAAGCTCTTCAAAAGCGAAGTGGCATTTTTCTGGCTTGATAGTCAAGTCTGCTAAACGAATGGCTTCTAATACTGTGCGGAGTCGCTCTAGATGTTGGTAGAATGTAGCGGAAAATACGACAACGTCATCCAAGTACACCAAGCAGGACTGCCATTTCAGTCCCGCGAGGACAGCGTCCATCATTCTCTGAAACGTAGCTGGCGCTGTGCACAGGCCGAATGGAAGCGCTTTAAATTCGTAGAGTCCGTCTGGGGTTATGAATGCCGTCTTTTCACGGTCGCGCTCATCCACCTCAATTTGCCAATATCCGCTCTTGAGATCAAGGGAGGAGAAGTATTTCGCACTCCGTAGTCGATCGAGTGTATCATCGATACGCGGCAGAGGGTATACATCCCGTTTCGTTACGCTGTTCAGTTTCCGATAGTCGACGCAGAATCGAAAGCTGTTATCTTTCTTTTTAACAAGCACTACGGGAGACGCCCATGGACTGCTGGAAGGCTGGATCACGTCATGTGAAAGCATCTCCTCCACTTGTTTCTTGATGACGTCTCTTTCCTTTTGCGATACTCGATATGGGTGTTGGTAAATCGGTCTCGTGGCTTCTTCTGTTATAATTCTGTGTTTTGCAATAGCCGTTCGTCGCACCTTAGAGGACGTTGAAAAGCAGTCCGAAAACTCTTTTATAAGGGCAAACAACCGTTTCTTTTGATATTCTGGGAGCCTATGGTTGACGTTAACTGATGCATCGACGTTGCAGGTCTCTTGTGGAGTGGTTGGCGTTGTCGCTAAACTGCATAGTTCAGTCGCCATGCAGAACTCGTGGAAATAGGCGATAGCCATACCTTGCGCGATGTGCTGACATTCATTCCCAAAATTCGTAAGGAGGACAACTGAGCGGCCATTTGTTAAGTGAACAACACCCCTTGCCACGCAAATTCCTTTGTTTAAAAATAGCTCTACGTTTCCATCCGCTATTCCTTCGTGGTCACAAAATGCCTTATTTTCAACAAGCACCATTACACTACAGCGAGGTGGCACTGTGACGTCATCATCAACAACGCGCAGAGCAGTAAGACGTCGCTTTTCCGATTCCTCCACCGACATAGCTTGTTCTGTCGAAAACGTTACACTGGATCTGCGCGGATTAATTATGGCTCCATTGGCTTGCAGAAAATCCATTCCTAGTATAAGCTCCCTTGAACAGTCCGGCAGCACGATGAAGTCATCAACGTAAGTAAAGTCTCTTATTTCGAGCCTTGAGGTGCATCTGCCGAGCGGTGTAATAGTGTGGCCACCTGCCGTGCGTATCTGTGCCCCACTCCATTTTGTTACAACCTTTTTCAGTTTCTTTGCCAATTTGTGACTCATTACCGAATAATCAGCGCCGGTGTCAGCTAAAGCATTCAGCTCGTATCTGTCTATTTTCAACCGCAAATCTGAAGTAATCTTCGCACTGCTGCGCTTATCCTCTGTAAACATAGCATCGTCACCTTGAAACCGCAATGGAGGATCTTCGCAACTGTCGTTATCAGCGGCCTCACCTCCACAGGTCGCTTGCTTCAGTTTTCCTGGTGTGGGCTTGTAGAACGGTGCCCAGACCGTGCGGAAGAAGCACGTGGGCTGGGTGATCGGTAACGCCTGGGCGACGGCGATCTTGGCTGATGTTGGCGTGGAGTGAGTGGGCTCTGGCGCGCGGACAAGTACTCTTCGATTTCGGTTGGCCGTTCACCGTTTCGAGAGCATGGTGCGTACAACGGAAAGCCCCTTAATCCTGCCTGTCGGTAAGGGCAGAACCTATACAGGTGACCTGCTTCCCCACAATGGAAACACAAAGGCCTGCGCTCATGGTCACGCCAGATGTCACTTTTCCGGGGCCTTTGATCCACGTAGCGAGCTACACCACGGGCTCGTGGCAGGTAGGTAGCCGTCGGTTCCAGTGGACGAGGTGCGCTGCGTACCGTTTGTGGGCAAGGAGAGGCCATCGTAACTGCTGCATTGGTGTGCGCCGCGGGTTGTCTAAGTACTTCAGAGTACGTTGGGATGCGTTGGATCGGCTGTGGCGCACGCTCCGGCTCACGTATCATCTGCCTCAGTTCATCTCGTACTACGTCGACTACAGACAGTGTTGCTGTAGTGTGAGGCGCTTGCAACTTGCTGAGCTCTTCCCTGATCACCGACCTGATGAGTTCTCGCAGAGCGTCCATGTCACTTCGCTGGCGTCCAGAGAAGACACTGGCAGGTGCATAGTTTATGTCTCGATTGTACTGTCGAGCCCGCTGTTCTAGCGTTTTCTCTATGGCTGTCGCTTCCGTATGAAACTCCGCAACTGTTCGTGGTGGGTTGCGGACGAGAACAGCGAATAGCTCTTGCTTCACCCCACGCATGAGGTGGCGTAGCTTCTTGTCTTCGGTCATATGGGTATCTGCGCGCTTGAACAGGCGGATCATGTCCTCGATATACATTGCGACAGTTTCGTTGGTGAGTTGGTTCCTGGATTCGAGCGCAGCCTGCGCCTTTTCTTTGCGATCCGCGCTGGCATAAGTCGCCAGAGCTTGTCGCCGAAATTCATCCCAGGTCGTAAAGGAGGTTTCATGGTTTTCATACCACGTCTTTGCGAAGTCTTCCAAAGCAAAGTATACGCGGCGGAGCTTCTCTCTCTCGTCCCAACCGTTCAAACGTGCCACTCTCTCAAAGAGGTTCAGCCAATCTTCTAGGTCTTCATACGAGTCGCCATGAAATACTGGTGGCTGGTGAGGCTGATTTATCACCACTTGGGCTGGTGTTTCATGACTTGTCATGGTGGCGGCGTCCATTGACTGAGTTCCCCTTGGCGCAAAGTGGAGTGGGCTGAATTCTGGTGAATCACCTCGAAGACGGCGACTGGTCCTCTGATGCACAGGTGTCGGCTCCGCAGTATCAACTGGCTGGTGGTCGGGGCTACGCTGTCTTGCGTTCGTAGGGCTTTGATTCATTACCCAGCACGTCCACCAGAAATGTAACGATGTTGAAGGACTCGGGGTATAACAAAACGTATTTATTAAAGGGCGAACCTGTGCCCACAACTCAAAGGGACTATGGTCGTAGCACGTTACAGCAGAACGGCAAGATGTCTTCCTCTTCTACTTCTTCAAGAAGAGTCCCAAGCGCGTGGCACACATCAGCAGGGGCCAGCTGGTTTCTCGTGCTATCATCATCGTCTCTGCGCAACACTAGACGGCGCCCATGTATGTCTCTGTGCGCGTGGTGATGGGCGCGTTATTTGAATGCAGTCACTATGTCGTGGCAATATGGTGGCTCCAAACGCTTTTTTTGCTGTCGCCGCTGCCTTGGGGTTCTTTGTGGAGTCCAAATCGAGAACATCGTCGTGCGCATCATTTGTTCTATGTGCGTGTAAAAGCATGCGAAGGCAGTTGATTACATTGGCGCAAGCGTAGAGTTTTTCTTTCGTCGTATAAAAACTATAGAAACATAGGAAGGGGGGGGGGCGTGTCGTGGTAAAGGGCTTTGTATCTCCGGGAGTAACGCCCCGCCGCGGTGGTCTAGTGGCTGAGGTACTCGGCTGCTGTCCTGCAGGTTGCGGGTTCGAATCCCAGCTGCAGCGGCTGCATTTACGATGGAGGCGGGAATGGTGTAGGCCCGTGTGCTCAGATTTAAGTGCACGTTAAAGAACACCAGTTGGTCGAAATTTCCGGAGCCCTCCACTACGGCGTCTCTCATAATCATATGGTGGTTTTGGGACGTTAAACCCCACATATCAGTCAACTCCGGGAGTAATTGTGCCGCAGTTTTATTGAACTATATCTTGATATCACCAGATCGCCCATTCCTTGGCGCGTGCTGTGTACTTTACGTTGAAACGATACACGGCACAGTCGCTTCGCTCGATGAAGCGGCCGCTGTCCATTACGCCAGCGTTTTGTTAAATTTCGCCAAATTGAATACTAAAAGAGTTTGCCGGTTCCCATGAACATTATAACATCTCACATTGTTGCTATCTCATTCCCTGCTGCACCTTTGAAATGAAACAGTCACTTCATTTTTTCTTGCAGTCTGCATTTTCAATAGCATTTGATTCGCACACGATGTTTGAAAGCTGTGCGTATGTGTGACGTCATACATATTCTTTGTCTATTAGTTCCGCTGTTTTCTTGGTTGAATTGTGTGGTTATTACTGCAGGACTACAAAGCGTTCCATCCGAAGCTGCCCACAGGAGAGAAATGCGCCACCATTGTGTGCAAGATGATAGAGAACGCCGGGTTCATGGTCAAGCAGAGCAAATTGCTCGAGACCAACTGGCGGCTCTCTGGCACGGAGAATCTAGAAGGTAAACACCACTTTCAGCTTGAGTGAGTGAGTAAGTGAGCAAACTTTATTTAACCAGCGGTTTGGGGCGTGGGCCCTAAGCCGCGCCAGGGGCGTTGGAGAGACCCGGTCTCTCAGCCGCCTCCCACGCTTGCTGGATGGCCCATATTTGATCTGCCCGATCTGAGCTGATCAGCGTGGCTCTCCACCGCGCCCCAGGCTGTTCTGAGGAGACTGCATTGGCGTCCTGTATCTGTGTGCATTCCCATAAAATATGCTCTAGGGTGGCATGTCTCATGCTACATAGCTTACACGAGTCAACTGGATATAGTTCGGGGTAGGTGTGATTTAGGTGCTTCGGGTTGGGAAATGTTTTAGTTTGAAGTCGCCTCCAGTAAACCTCTTGAGATCTGTCTAATGTGGAGCTAGTTGGCGGAAATCTGCGCCTAAACTTTGGTAGAATCGGATAATGTCGCTGAACGTAAACATTCTGTTCCTCTCTCACCACTTCTCTCCTCCCGGTACCTCATGTGAAGCTCCAACGCCAGTGCAGTAAGTGAGACATCGCGCTACGCGGTGAGCTTCCTCGTTGAAGATGGGAATGGGGGACGCACACTGGGTGTGTGCTGGGAACCATATAATATACCTTTCTTCGAATTCCTCGGATGATATGAGATTTGCCTTGTGGAAGAGTATGTTGGCGGCCTCGGGAGATATTCTTCCTCGTGCACAGTTACGGATTGCCGACTGCGAGTCGCTGATGACATACCTACACTTTGGGGAATTTATGGCCTGTGCAATAGCCACCTCTTCAGCAATTTCTGAATTATCAAAGCAAATGGAGCATGCGCTTACGTATTTGCGGTTGATGTTTATTACTGCCGCAACGTAGGATTTGTGACTAGGGTACTCCGCGGCGTCTACGAACAACGCCTCCTTGTCTCTGCCGTAGGCCTCAAGTAGAGTTGTAGCACGGCTTTCCCTTCTGCCGTGTTTAAGTTCGGGTTGCATGTTTTTGGGCAGATTGGAAACCTGGATCTTTCCCCTGATCACCTTTGAAACCGACACTATACTTCCTTGTTGGCTATGGTAATTAATCCCCAACTTGTCAAGGATACTCCGTCCTGTGCGCGTGCTGGCTAGTCTCTCCAACTAGGCAATCTGTTGCGCTTCTATCAGCTTCTCTAAAGTGTTATGTAAGCTGAGTTGAAACAGTTTGTCGGTGCTGGTGCTATCTGGAAGGCCTAAAGCTTGTTTGTACGCCTTGCGTATGAGTGCGTTGACCTTGAGTTTTTCCGCTGTATACCAGTCTGGATATGCCGCTACGTATATAATAGGACTTATGGCGAATGAACAAATAAGCCTGAGGACGTTACCCTCTTTCATGACCTGGTGTTTGTTTGTGACTCTCCTGATTAGCTGTATTGCGTTGGTGACTTTGGTTACTAACCCTTTCACGGTTTCGCCGTTTGTACCCTTAGACTTGATTATGAGTCCAAGGACTCTGATTTGTTGCACTATATGAATAGTCCTGCCGTTTTTTGTGTGAATTTGGATCTATTCGTAAGCACGGTCCCGTTTGTATCCATTGCGTGGTCTGCCTTTAAACGTGTGGCAAAAGAGGAGGCGTTCAGAATTATCTGGCGAGTACTCGAGGCCAGTACCTTCAAGATACTCCTCAATAGTGGTGACGGCCTCCTGTAGCCTCTGCTGTATCTCTGCGTCACTACCTTCACACGTTCAGATGGTGATATCATCTGCATATATCGAATGATGTATTACGTATATTGAGTTAAGCCGCACCGAGAGTCCTATCATTATGAGATTAAAGAGCAGTGGCGATATGACCGAACGTTGCGGGGTACCAGCACTGCCCATAAGCCTTTCCTCAGATCTAAGTTCTCCCATTACGATGGATGCCGTTCTGTCTGTTGGGAAGTCCTCGACATAGTTATACGCTTTTGATCCTAAGCTTAATTGGCAGATCTGATGTAATATTGCCGTATGCGATGCTTCGTCGAAGGCTTTTGTAACGTCTAGTTCTAAGTTCGCTGGGTAGCTCTTGTTTTGTTGTCCAGAATCTGCTGCTTAATTTGCAGCATGGCAAATTTGCAGCATGGCAATACCCCAACATAGAATCCGGGTAGATTTCGTTTTTCTCAAGATAGGTGTTGACTCTGTTTAGGAAAGCTTGTTCCATGAGCTTCCCAGCACAGAAAGTTAGTGATATGCGGCGTAAATTTGATAAATCCGAGGGTTTCCCGGCTTGGGGATGAGGATAATTTTAGCTTTTTTTTCACTGTTTCGGAATAGTGCCCTCGAATCAGCACTCGTTAATATATTGCGTGATGTTCTCTATGGCATTGTTGTCAAGGTTCCGTAGTGTTTTGTTGATGGTCCCGTCTGGTCCCGGTGCAGATTTGCTGTTTAGCTTCTGTAGCGCCGCCCTGATTTCAGTCACGGTAAACTCCTCATCTAAGAGCTCGTTCGCGCCCCCGGTATATGGTCTATGACGGGCGTGGCGGGAATGTACGTGTTGCTAGCCTCAGCGATAACGTCCTCCTCACTACCGTTATACTGGTGCACAAGTTTACGCAAGGTTTGCTTGTGTGCTGACTTGGTGTTATGAGCATGCGCCATGTCTAGCCAGCATTCATTTGGCCGTCGAGACTACTACAAACTTGGTCCCATTGCTGTTTGATTAGCTGCTTACAATGTTCTTTGATCTGTTTGTTCAGCTTGGCTATGCGCTTGCGCAAGGGCCCGTTGTGCCTCTGTCCCCACTATCTATTCTGCAGTGATTGCTTGGCATCCCACATGTGTGCGAGACGGCTATCAACCTGCTCTAGGGGTGGCTTGAAGTGATAGTTCGCGTTGCCTCGCTGACGTCGTTACTGACATGTTTGATCCAATCTTCACTATTGCTGATAGGGTCTTGTTTTTTCGCATTTCTGACTTTCCGAAACTTATTCCAGTCGGTCCATCTATTCTGTCTCTGAATTTCTGCGGCAGCCACGGTTTCTATCCTGATTTCAAATATTAGATTACCACTCCCCATATCATCGAATGTGTTTTTCCATTTAGCGGTCCCCGCGTTACGAACTAACGTTAAGTCTAGAGTGGTGTCTCTTGCAAGCCCAGTTCCCATACGTGTAGGGGAGTTAGGGTCGGTGATAAGAGTGAAGCTATTTCTTGAATATCTTGTCATTACGTTTTTTCTTTGGCTCTTGTGTATCCGTATCCCCAAGCACTGTGTGGAGCGTTAAAGTCTCCACCTATGATGAGTGGATTGGGTCCCGCTATTTCTACGGCCTTCTTAAAGAGAAGAAGGAAGCGTTGTCGTATGTGTAGGATTGCTGTACAAATTCAGAATAAGTATGCTCGAGATTTTTTTTCTTTTTTCTTGTAGGGGCAAGCTGTACGAATATATGCTATATTTATGTGATGCGGATGTCATGGCAGATTGGTACGAGTCCCTTCTTTACAAGAGTGGTTAGTGTTCTAATATCCCCTGTCGTGGGGCCGATTGCTTGATATCCCGGTAGCTTAGCTAAACCATTGTTTCCTGCAAAATTAGAACATCCGGTTTGGTTCTGTCTCTAAGGTGTTGTTGCAGGACAGCTCTCTTCCCCTCATAGCTCCTGCAATTCCACTGCCAAATAATTAAGTACATTTTTCTGGGCTTACCCATTTTGGATTGGCTAACGAAGAGGGAGGAGGGTGAAACGAGGCAGGCCTCATGACATTAGTTCATATAGCCGCTGATGTGGTGCCCTGAGATAAGTGTGAATTGCCTTCAGTGCTCATCGGAAAGTTGGCAGCTGGAAGTACTGGAGATGTCGTAGGGTTGACATTGGCTACGTTAGCTTACAGCTTATCTAGTCTATCCATGATCACAAATATTGCAAGCGAGAGGTTGTTTGCTGCCTCTGCCTGTTCCTTAACTGCTTTCTGTATTTCAGACAATGTTTGATTAATGTTCGAGGTTGGTGCCGTAGTGTTGTCATTAGACACCTGAGCTTTTGTTTTGAGAGGTGGCAGGGTATTGTACTCGTCCATTCGGTTATCTGGCATTTCTCCGAGGCGCTCTTGGGCCGCGGAACGCCTTTTACTTGATCTTCTATCTGTGGTGTTTTTAGAACTTTGAATTTCCCGAGTAAGCTGTGATATCAATCCTCAAACCCAGCGTTTTCTTTTTTCAGCTCGGCTATATCCATGACGTTATGCGCAGTCTGCCGCGAAGGCTAAGGGCGCATCCTTTTAGCCACGTCTGTACAGCTCACCATGAAAGCCGGGTTCCCTTGATGGCCATTGCCAACCCTTGGCTTAGACCGGGATCTGGAACGGAACAGAGTGCGCCTTCTCGGTCCCGGAGACTGGGATGTGTGGCAGCGTGGCGTTGTGCAGGACTAGAATCTCGATCTGGATCCAGGCGTTGCCCTCGTTCGGTTGGCTTGGTGGCAGGGGGGTAGTTCTCGTGCGTCTCTTGAAGTTGTCGGAACCACTGGCATTGCTTTACGATGTAGGGTGTCTTGAACTTGGCCTGGCAGAGTTTGTGGGCCGTGGTATGATCCTTGCCGCACAGCTGGCATCGTGGCTGACAGTGGTGGTCCTCGCTCAGATCAGACGTTCCACAACCCGCTCATAGCTTGTCGTTTGGCCTTCAACACACGTCGCTCATGTGCCCAAGTCTGTTGCACTGTTTGCAAAAGTCAACTTGTTTTCTGTATAGTGAACAGCGTGTGAGCCCTCCTCTGTACTTGACGTGCGTCGAAACTCTGCTGCCGTCAAAAAGTAATATCACTGTCGTGGTGTTGCCAAGACGATTGGCTGTGATCGCCGTAGGAGTTCGGGCAGTAATAATTGCTGCGGTTATGTCCAGTGGGGTTTCTTTCAAGGGAACTCCTTTGATTACATCTTTGGCAGTCAGTTCTGGGGCCGTCTCGTATGCTCCCGCCTCGTACAACTTGTCGTTGGCTTTGATGTGCTTGATACCTTGGTATTTGTCTGCATGGTCTTGGTTTGGGGTGCTAATGACCCTGATGTTCTTGAAATTACTCGAACAAATCGTGTCCGTCTCTTTTTCTTCATAAGGAGTCTCGGATTCTTCATACACAGCTTTGTCTAGCGCCATTAAGCTGAGTTTGGATAGCTGCAGTCCTCCTCTTGGCCTTTTAATTATCTTGTAGTCACCTGTCGGCAGTCTTGGCATTTTGCTGGCACTGGTTATCAGGGATATCATATTTGCACCGCGTGTTCTCCGCGTTCGTGTAGAGCTAGGACTACCCCGGCGTTCCTGGCTACCTTTCTTCGCACGTTTTCTGTTTCGAACTTCTGTCCACCCATCACCTGTGTCATCTTCCCGTTGGGTGACGTCTTCGTCTCCCCGTTGGGGGACGTCTTCGTCTTCCCGTTGGGTGGCGTCTTCATTCTGCTGCGATACCTCCATTATTGATGATTACGGCCTGTATGACGCGAACGCCGAGGCCTGGTTATCGTGAGGCCGCCCCAGTCGACGCGGAGCGCCGGTCGTAGAAATAGTAGACGCTGCTTGATGGGGCTGGTTTTCGGTCGTAAAATCTCGAAAAATGATCACCCACCTTTGAATATGGTCTCTTCGGATTCTCGGTGACGAGAAGAATAAGATGGTATGTAAATGCGAGCGGTGCCTGGCTGTATTCGCTGCGAAATCATTCTATGAGAACGGAGCCGACGTGAAGAGCGTCCATTCACCTCGGCGACCGCAGCGACCTCTCTTTCTGCTCGATGGTCATTTATTTCTTGCGCCTGCTAGCTGTTAGAGCTACTTCATTGCAGTGTGAATACCTACGCTGCTGAACTTTGGTGAAGGCTCTCAGCGGAGCACGTTTTGTGTATTTTCCGGTAAAAATGAAATGTGCCACGTGTTTTGCGCTATTAAGACGATGTTCGAAAGTGCAAAAGAAACAGAAAGCAAGCAAGTTGAAAGTGATTGAATGCTATTCACAGTAGTAGTGATCGCTTAAGTGTGTTCAGTTATTTAACGCAAGGCAATATTCGAGTTTTGATAATTACTGCCTATGTTGAAAGAAAGCGTCTTGGACCTTTATTTGTTTATTATACCCTCAGGGTTTTCACATTACAGAGAGGAGGGGCATGTTAAATGTAAAAAAAACCTTTATATATTTACTGTTTTGTTTTTTTGTAGCAGGCTTTTCGTCCAGGTTGACTTTACAGAAAAGAAAATAAAACGGCTTTTTCTGAGAATGTGTACCCCGCAGGGGCGCCTGCGCAAGTAGGCGTTTGGTGTGTAACGACACCACGGACCCGAGCTAACGGGGAGTTTCTACTCCCTCCCACGCCTAGCCGTGCGTGGCTTTGCCGTGTCCGGGGAAAAGGGGATCCTGGGGGTTGAGCCGACGCTGGGTGATTGGACCTTTAAGGCCCCCCGGAAGAGGCAACACACCCCTTTGGCCCCGGCTTCACGTAGACGGCACCCCTGGGCTGACCCACCCAGGGGAAATCGGCAGTCGCCTTTTCCTATTTCTCTCTCCCTACATCTTCGTCTTTTGTTCTCACTTTACATCTTTCCTGTCTTCTACTCTCTTCTGTATACTTCCAATTTTCCTGGCGGCAAGGGAAAACCCTGTGCAAATAGCCTACATTGGTCTAGGCGCATTGGGTTATGGCAGTGTTGTACGGCTGACGTCTGCAAGCTTTCAGCACCTGTAAACTTGCAGCGTCCCCTTGTTGGGCTCCGTGGTGGGTGGCCGCCAACGCTGCTGAACAAAAATAAGACCGGCATGCAAGGCGCATTTCCTCTACTATGTGATCGTACCGGCCTAAAGCGGGTACGCACCGACGACATAAATCTCTTCAACCAGCCAATAGAAACTTTTCCCCACTTCCACGTCATTCACTGTGAAAAAACCGGAAAGCAAGCCAGGACCGTATCTCCTTTCGTAGTTGCCAGGTGTCTTACGGAAACTCTCGGGGCTGGATACAAAGTAACCAAAATGGCGAGCGGAGACCTTCTTCTAGAAATTCGGGACAAAGCACAATATGTAAAGCTAAACAGCCTCTCAACGTTTGGTGACGTACCGATCACCATAACACCACACCGATCCATGAACACCACTCGCGGAGTGGTATCTGATGCAGACTTACTTGAGCTCACCGAGACTGAACTTTTGGAAGGGTGGAAGAGCCAAAATGTCAATAATGTACAGAGAATCGTCATCAGAAGAGATAATAAGGAAATTCCAACGAAACACTTGATACTCACGTTTGCATCCAGTAAACTACCAGATTCCATTCAAACAGGGTACACGAAAACATCTATCAGGCCGTATATACCAAATCCTCGTCGTTGCTTCCAATGCCAGAAGTATGGCCATGGCTCTAAGACCTGTCGTGGTCGCCAGACTTGTGCACAATGTGGAGTCCTAGGCCACGTGTCCGAGAACTGCAAAGAACCGGCACACTGTGTGAACTGCGAAGGAAACCATGCCGCATATTCACGCTCCTGCACATACTGGAAAAAAGAAAAAGAAATAATAACATTGAAGGTGAAGGAGAACATTACGTTTAAGGAAGCACGGCGAAGAGTCGCTCCATTCTATGGACCTACATACGCTGATGCGGCGCGTCAGGGGGCACCGCCGCACCAGCCCTCGCCACCCCTTCGGCCCGCGCAGAGCGAGCCGTCGGCTGTGGCACCTGCCCCCAAGGCGGCTGTAGCCCAGGCTACACCGCCTACTCTCGAACAGAGACCGGAGACTCCAGAGTCTTCGGGTCTCAAGGCCTCCCCTCACCAGGCGAGGCCCAAAATCCAAACTAACAGCCCGCACGTGCGGGCATCCAGTGCCTCCGAGGAGGCAATGGATACGTCGGCACCCTTGGTGCCGAAAGAGCGGCGTGGCTCCTTGGAGCGCGCCAAGAAAACAAAAAAGCAAATAACAGGGCCTGGTGATGGCCCTGTTAAGTGAACTCAAACTCCCCGTCTAAACAGCCACTTGTTTTTCGTACACACAGCATTATTTTACATTCACCATGAACACTCAAATTATACAGTGGAACGTCAGGGGCCTTCTCAGAAACCTTGACGACATCCAAGAACTCCTACACGAACACTCACCAAAAGTGCTGTGTGTACAAGAAACACACCTTAATTCAAAACACACAAATTTTCTTCGCAAATACGTTATTTTTCGAAAGGACCGTGATGATGCCGTGACATCATCCGGAGGTGTTGCCATCATAGTGAATCAAGAAATTGCATGCACACACATACAACTCCAAACATCCCTTGAGGCAGTGGCTGTTCGAGCGGTTCTTTTTGATAAACTGATCACAATCTGCACGATTTACATTCCTCCTAGTTATCAGCTACAAAAACGTGATTTACACTCTTTAATTGATGAACTTCCGGAACCTTATGTTCTCCTTGGAGACTTTAATGGGCATAGCAGGCTATGGGGAGACTCTCGGTATGACGCGCGAGGTCGACTGATCGAACAGTTCCTTCTCTCGTCGAGCGCGTGTCTCCTAAACCGAAAAGAACCAACCTATTATAATCTCGCCAATAACACCTACTCCTCCATAGACCTGCGCATAGTATCTCCATCTCTTGTGCCTCTACTCCAGTGGAAAGTCGTCAGTAATCCGTACGGAAGTGACCACTTCCCCGTAGTTTTGAGCACGACAGTAACTGAGTGTCCATCACGTGTTCCCAAGTGGCTCATAAACAGAGCCGACTGGGAACAGTTTTATACTATTGCTAGTCTAGGTTGGAATGACATCCGTACTTTGAACATTGATGTTGCGGTGAACTACTTCACAGCGTTTTTGATCGATGCTGCAACAAAATGCATCCCACAAACAAATGGACACCCTGGAAAACGACGTGTGCCATGGTGGAACTCTGAATGCCGAAACGCGCGCAAACAGCAAAACAGAGCTTGGAGGCTGCTTCGGAACTCGCCGACAGCCGAAAATCTTGAAACCTTCAAGAAAATAAAGTCTCAAGGCAGGAGAACGCGTCGGCAGGCCAGAAGAGAAAGCTGGCAGAAGTTTTTATCAGGGGTTAATTCATACACACAGGAGGCTAAAGTCTGGGACATGGTCCATAGGATAGCAGGAAAACAAGTACACACACTTCCACTCGTAAACACTCAGGGTGATACCTTGGAAGATCAGGCAAACTTCCTCGGTGCACACTTCGAACAGGTATCCAGCTCGTCCCACTATACTGACACTTTCCAAAAATACAGAACAAGAATCGAAAAGCAGAAACTTGAACACAAATCCACTAGATACGAGGGATATAACCAAGCTTTCAGTCTTGCTGAGCTCCGAACATCTCTGAACTCCTGCAGTACTTCTGCCCCAGGTTCTGACCGTGTGATGTATGAAATGTTAAAGAACCTACCAAACGAAACCCGAAAAACCTTACTTTGTTTGTACAATGCTATTTGGTCTTCTGGCACTATTCCTACCTCCTGGAAAGAGGCTATTGTTATTCCCATTTTGAAAGAGGGCAGGGACCCTTCTTTAGCTTCGAGTTATAGGCCTATTGCACTTACAAGCTGCTTGTGCAAAGTCTTCGAAAAATGATAAACTGCCGACTTGTACACTTTCTTGAAACAAACAATTTGCTCGACCCATTTCAGTGCGGTTTTCGAGAGAGTAGATCCACGACAGACCACCTTGTTCGTATCGAGGCACAGATCAGAGACGCCTTCGTCCATAAACAATATTTTCTCTCCGTGTTCCTCGATATCGAAAAGGCTTATGATACAACATGGCGTTTTGGAATTCTAAGAGACCTATCCAACCTTGGCGTGCGCGGAAGAATGTTTCACATAATCAAAAGTTACCTGTCAAACCGGACATTCCGTGTCCGAGTGGGCACGGTTCATTCTCAAACATTTGTCCAGGAAACAGGCGTTCCACAAGGTGGTGTACTTAGCTGCACACTTTTTCTCATAAAAATGAATTCCTTGCGCTTCACCATCCCTCGCAATATGTTTTATTGTACATATGTGGATGACGTCCAGCTTGGCTTTAGGTCTTGCAATCTGGCAATGTGTGAGCGGCAGGTTCAGTTAGGTTTAAACAAGCTCTCAAAATGGGCAGAGGAAAACGGATTCCGACTGAACCCACAAAAAAGCACGTGTGTCCTGTTCTCCAGAAAGAGAGGCATGCACTCGGAACCCGACATTGAACTGAACGGTCAGCGTCTGTCTGTTAATACGGAGCATAAATTCCTAGGATTAATCTTGGACAACAAGTTGACCTTCGTACCGCACATCAAGTATCTAAAAACAAAATGTTTAAAAGCCATGAATGTTTTAAAAGTGTTGTCACGTACTAGGTGGGGTAGTGACAGGCAATGTCTCATGAACCTATATAGAAGCCTCATTCGCACCCGCTTAGATTATGGGGCTGTTGTTTATCAGTCTGCGACTCAAAGTGCTTTGAAGATGCTGGACCCCGTGCACCATTTGGGCATCCGCCTTTCTACGGGTGCTTTTCGCACCAGCCCCGTAGAAAGCCTTTATGTTGAGTCAAATGAGTGGTCGCTTCATCTGCAGAGAACTTACATGTCCTTTGTTTATTACCTTAAGGTGAAAGCAGACAAGAAGCACCCCTCATACTCTACTATTAATGATTTGTCGAGCTCAATTTTGTTTCAAAACAGGCCTTCGATGAGGCAGCCCTTCTCTATTCGCCTGAAGAGTCTAGCTGAGGAAACTGGAATCTCACTAGAACACAGTTTAATGGCTCCTGTAGCATATCCGCCACCGTGGCAATGGCAGACTATAGACTGCGATGTGTCTTTCCTAGAAGTTACAAAACATGCACCTGTTGCCCATATCCGAACATACTTTTTGGAACTTCAACACAAATACACATGTCCTGAGTTCTTCACAGATGCCTCCAAGACTAACTCCTCTGTGTCCTACGCTGCTGTAGGCCCATCCTTTTCGGATGCTGGTCCACTACATCCACGCACAAGTATCTTCACAGCGGAAGCGTACGCGATACTTGTGGCAGCTAAACACATCAAACAATTACAAATACAAAAAGCAGTAATTTATACAGACTCTCTAAGTGTGGTATCGGCTATGCACAGTCTTAAAAAACAAAAAAACCCAGTCCTTGTCTCACTTTACTCTATTTTATGCACACTTTACACACTCAAACAACATGTTGTAGTGTGCTGGGTGCCAGGGCACCGTGAGATTCAAGGCAACGTGAGGGCGGATCAGCTCGCTGCATCCGTGCACAAAAGCACTGCCCCTACACCCATATCAATCCCGGCCCTCGATCTTAAACCATCCCTCAAACGAAACCTCAGAGTATACTGGCAGAGCAAGTGGGATACACACACACAAAACAAACTACACGTTATTAAGCCACACCTTGGTCATTGGCCGCCCGTATCGAAATCGCGTTATACAGAGGTGATACTAACGAGACTCAGGATAGGACACACATACACGACACACACACACCTTTTGTCCGGTGGCGATCCACCATTGTGTGACAGATGTGGTGAAGCATTGACAGTCCTTCACATTTTAATTGAGTGCAAACAATTGGACACTGTAAGAAAACAACACTTTCCATTACCCTACCGACAACATATACCTTTACACCCTGCAATGTTTGTCGGTAGGGAACCGCTTTTTAGTTATATATCATTGTTAGCGTTCTTAAAAGAAATTCATAGCTTTCATGTCATATACCCGGGCATACCGTAGCATGACCTCTCCAGAGAGGTTTTTGCTGCGGTGGCTACACAAGAAAGCACATGCCTCACGGCCCTTGGACGCAAGGGTATGAACGAGTGAGGCACTTGTGCTAATGCCATACATATGCACCATCGTCTTTTATTAGCACCAACTTTTGTCATCTATTCACATCACACACACCTTTCACCGCATGGTCATGATTTTATTACTTGTATGTTTTTACCCGCCTTACTGCGAGGAATTTTATGACCCTTATACAGCCGCTTATCACAATCATTGTCCATAATTCTAGTAAGATGAACTGGCGCTCTTTGGCCGTGAAATGGCCCTTGCGCCATAAAACATCAAACATCATCATCATCTGAGAATGTGTATTATCGGATGATGAAATATGTATTCGCTCGCTTGAGTGCCGTGACCTGAGGCCGATGTAGCCAGTGGTGCACCTAACATTTGGGTGTGTAAGAGAGCCTTGCTGAGTCATGTCACTTGTAATCGTAAGGTCATTTTTGCTGACTTTGTTAACACTATGCATAATAATGACTGAAATTTCATCGCTCCTACATGAAAAATTATGCTTCCCGAATTGCGAATACTGGAAGCAGCGGAAAAGTGCCTTGAATTTCAAAAGACACCCTTAAATATGTGTGTGTATGGGCACGTGCAATTGCCTAAAATACGTCAAATGTGCTAGCTGATACATTTAGATGGGGCATGCCTGCAAGTTTTCCCTCGCTGAGTCCCCCGCAGGGGCGCCTGCGCAAGTAGGCGTTTGGTGTGAGCGACACCATGGACCCGAGCTAACGGGGGAGTTTCGGCTCCCTCCCACGCCTAGCCGTGCGTGGCTTTGCCGTGTTCAGGGAAAAGGGGATCCTGGGGGTTGAGCCAATGCTGGGTGATTGGACCTTTAAGGCCCCCCGGCAGTGGGAACACACGCCTTTGGCCCCGGCTTCACGTAGACGGCACCCCTGGGCTGAGCCACCCAGGGGAAATCGGCAGTCACCTTTTCCTATCCCTCTCTCCCTACATCTTAGTTAGTCTATTCTCGTCTTTAAACCTATCCTGTCTTCTTCTCTCTTTCATTTACTTCCGATTTTTCCTGGCGGCAAGGGTTAACCTTGTGTAATTACTCAACCTTGAGTAGTTATATTTGGTTATAATGGCAATGTACGGCTGGCGTCTGCAGCCTTATGCTATTAAGTGCTTCAGCGTCCCCTGGTTGGACTCCATGGTGGGTGGTCGCCATTGCTGCCGAAAAAAAAGTACACTACAATGGGAACACCTGCATTTCCCCATCTCCTAGATCGTCTTCCGCTTAAGAGGGGACGCACCGATGAAATATCAATTTTCAGCCAACCCAGACAATGCTTTCCGAAATTCCATGTAGTGCACAGCGAAAAGCCAGCAAAACAAGCCAGAGCCATATCTCCATTTCTTGTTGCTAAATCTCTAACTGAGCTCTTTGGCCCCAGGATACAAGGTTGCAAAGATGGCTAGCGGAGACCTTCTCCTAGAGCTGCCTGAAAAACACCACTTTGAAAAACTTGGCAGTCTCGTAGCATTTGGTAATATACCAGTATCTGTTTCACCTCATAGATCAATGAACACCTCACGCGGAGTTGTTTCAGAAGCAGACCTTCTTGAAATGTCTGAACAGGAACTGCTTGAAGGGTGGAAAGAGCAAAATGTCACGGATGTGAAACGAATCGTCATCAGACGCGACAACAAAGAAATACCTACGAAACATTTAATACTCACTTTTTCATCTAGCACACTGCCTTCATCTATAGACACAGGCTACATCAAACTCTCTGTCCGTCCCTACATTACCAATCCAAGACGGTGTTATAAATGTCAACGATTTGGTCATGGCTCGCAGAACTGCCAGGGTCAGGAAACTTGTGCAAGATGTGGTAGCCACGGCCACACATCTGACAACTGTGTTACTATGCCTCACTGCGTGAATTGTGACGGGGAACACGCCGCGTATTCGCGTTCGTGTCCTAACTGAAGAAAGAAAAAGAAATAATCACTCTTAAAGTAAAAGAAAACATCACATTCAAAGAAACAAGACGAAGAGTGTCGTCATTTTACGGCGCAACATATGCTGATGCGGCGCGTCAGGGGGCAACACCGCACCAGCCTTTGCCACCCCTTCGGCCAGCGCAGAGCGAGCCGTCGGCGGTGGCGCCTGCCCCCAAGGTGGCAGTAGTTCAGTCTACTCCGCCTCCAAGCAAATTGAGGCCGGAGACTCCAGGGTCCTCTGGTCTTAAGGCCTCACCTCACCAGGCGAGGCCTAAAATCCGAACCACCAGCTCGCATGTTCGGGCATCCAGTGCCTCTGAGGAGGCAATAGATACAACGGTACCCTTGGTACCGAAAGAGTGGCCGCGCCTCCTTCGAGCGCGCCAAGAAAAAGAAAAAACCAATAACTGGGCCGGACGACCGTCCTGCCACCTAACAAGCTCACTCTAACACAGGACACTCTCTGTACACTCAGCAGCATCTCTTCTTTTAATATGCAGACAGAAATATTACAGTGGAACATCCGAGGCCTTCTTCGAAACCTTGATGACTTACAAGAACTCCTCCATGAATACAATCCACGAGTGCTGTGTGTACAAGAGACACACTTAAAACGAACAAACACAAACTTTTTACGTAAGTACGTAATCTTCTGAAAGGAAAGAGATGATGCCATGCCACGATCCGGTGGTGTAACGGTTATAGTTAGTCAAGGGATAGCATGCACACAATTACCCCTTAAAACTTCCCTCGAGGCGGTGGCTGTCCGAGCAGTTATTCTAAACAAACTTGTCACTGCCGGCTCTTTGTACATACCTCCGCACCACAGTCTTGAAAAACTTCAATTCCAGTCTTTAATAGACGAACTACCTGAACCTTATCTGGTCCTTGGGGACCTGAACGCACTTAATGGTCTGTGGGGTGACTCTCGCTGTGATGCACGAGGTCGTCTCATTGTACAATTCCTCATTTCATCAGGTGCTTGTCTGTTGAATAGGAAAGAGGCAACATACTATAATAACTTACTGTTCCATAGACCTCAGTATCGCATCTCCTTCACTTGTACCATTGCTTCAGTGAAAAGTCATAAAAAATCCATACGGAAGGGACCGTTTTCCTTTAGTTTTGAGTACACCAATAATATGTGAATGCCCTCCACATGTTCCCAAATGGCTGGTAAACAAAGCCGACTGAGAATAATTTCAAAAACTTACTCACTTAAATTGGACTGACATATGCGGATTAGGCATAGATGAAGCTGTGCAGTACTTCACGGCCTTTCTTACTTACGCAGCAGCCAAGTGCATTCCACAAACGTCTGGACTGTCCGGCAAACGACACGTCCCGTGATGGAACACTGAGTGTCAGAATGCGCGAAAGGAACAGAACAGGGCATGGAGGTTGCTGCGGAACTCGCCGACGGCGGAAAACGTTGATAGCTTCAAGAAAACAAAAACTCGAGGCAGAAGAACCCGTCGGCAGGCCAGAAGAGAAAGTTGGCACAAGTTTTTATTAGGGATAAATTCATATACACAAGAGGCCAAAGTCTGGAACATGGTTCGTAGGGTAGCAGGAAGAAAAGTACACTCACTCCCACTCGTAAACACTCAGGGTGATACCTTGGAAGATCAGGCAAACTTCCTCGGGGCATACTTTGAACGGGTATCCAGCTCGTCCCACTATATTGACACTTTCCAAAAATACAGAACAAGAATAGAAAAGCAGAAACTCGAACACAAAACCGCTACATACGAGGCATATAACCAAGCTTCCAGTCTAGCTGAGCTCCGAACATCTCTAAATTCGTGCAGTACTTCTGCCCCAGGTTCTGACCGTGTGGTGTATGAAATGTTAAAAAACCTACCAGCAGAAACACGAAAAACCCTACTCTGTTTGTACAATGCTATCTGGTTTTCTGGCACTATCCCTATCTCCTAGAAACAGGCTATTATTATTCCCATTTTGAAAGAGGGCAAGGACTCTTCATAGCTTCAAGTTATAGGCCTGTTGCACTTACAAGCTGCTTGTGCAAAGTCTTCGAAAAATTGATAAACTGCCGACTTGTACATATTCTTGAAACAAACAATTTGCTCGACCCATTTCAGTGCGGGTTTCGGGAAACTAGATCCACCACAGACCACCTTGTTCGTATCGAGGCACAGATCAGAGACGCCTTCGTCCATAAACAATATTTTCTCTCTGTGTTCCTCGATATCGAAAAGGCTTATGATACAACATGGCGTTTTGGAATTCTAAGAGACCGGTCTCACCTTGGCGTGCGCGGAAGAATGTTTCACATAATCGAAAGTTACCTGTCAAACCGGAAATTCCGTGTCCGTGTGGGCAGTGTTCTCTCCAAAACATTTGTCCAGGAAACAGGCGTGACACAAGGTGGTGTACTTAGTTGCACACTTTTTATTATCAAAATGAATTCCTTGCACTTGTCCATCCCCAGCAATATGTTCAATTGTACATATGTCGACGACGTTCAGCTTGGCTTCAAGTCATGCAACTTGGCAAAGTGTGAGCGGCAGGTTCAGCTGGGTTTAAACAAGGTCTCCAAATGGGCAGATGAAAACAGATTTTGACTTAACCTAGAAAAAGCACGTGTGTCTTGTTCTCTCGAAAGAGAGGCATGCACTCAGAACCCGACATTGAACTGAACGGTCAACGTCTGTCTGGTAATACGCAGCATAAGGTCTTAGGATTAATCTTGGACAACAAGTTGACCTTGGTACCGCACATCAAGTATTTGAAAACAAAATGTTTAAAAACCATGAATGTTATAAAAGTATTGTCACGTACTACTTGGGGTAGTGAAAGGCAATGCCTCATGAATCTGTATCGAAGCCTCATTCGCACCCGCTTAGATTAGGGGGCCGTTGTTTATCAGTCTGCAACTCAAAGTGCTTTGAAGATGCTGGTCCCATGCACCATTTGGGCATCCGCCTTTCTACGGGTGCTTTTCGCACCAGCGCCGTAGAAAGCTTTTACGTTGAGTAAAATGAGTGGTCGCTTCATCTGCAGAGAACTTACATGTCCTTTGTTTGTTTCCTTAAGGTGAAAGCAGACAAGAAGCACCCCTCATACTCTACTAATAATGATTTGTCGAGCTCAATTCTGCTTCAAAACAGGCCTTCGATGAGGCAGCCCTTCTCAGTTCGCCTGAAGGGTCTAGCTGAGGAAACTGGAGTCTCACTTGAACACAGTTATGGCTCCTGTAGCATACCCGCCAACGTGGCACTGGCAGACTATAGACTGTGATGTGTCTTTTCTAGAAGTTACAAAGCATGCGCCTATTGCCCATATTCGAACATACTTCCTCGAACTTCAACACAAATACACACGTCCTGAGTTTTTTACAGATGCCTCCAAGTCTAACTCTTCTGCGTCCTACGCTGCTGTCGGCCCATCCTTTTCGGATGCTGGCCCTCTACATCCAGGCACAAGTATCTTCACAGCGGAAGCCTATGCGATACTTGTGGCGGCTAAACACATCAAACAATTACAAATACAAAATCAGTAATTTATACAGACTCCCTTAGTGTGGTAACGGCTCTGCACAGTCTTAAAAAAGAAAAAAACTCGGTCCTTGTCTGACTTTACTCCATTTTGTGCACACTCTACACACTCAAACAACATGTTGTAGTGTGCTGGGTGCCAGGGCACCGTGAGATTCAAGGCAACGTGAGGGCGGATCAGCTCGCTGCATCCGTTCACAAAAGCACTGCCACTACACCCATATCAATCCCGGCCCTTGATCTTAAGCCGTCTCTCAAACGAAACCTCAAGGTATACTGGCAGAGCAAGTGGAATACACACACACAAAACAAACTACACGTTATTAAACCATACCTTGGTCATTGGCTGCCCGTATCGAAATCACGTCATACAGAGTTAATACTAACGAGACTTAGGATAGGACACACATACACGACACACACATATCTTTTGTCCGGTGGCGATCCACCATTGTGCGACAGATGTGGTGAAGCATTATCAGTCCTTCACACGTTAATCCAGTGCCAACACTTAGAAACCCTAAGAAAACAACATTTTCCATTACCCTACCGACAACATATACCTTTACACCCTGCATTGTTCGTCGGTAGGGAACCGCTTTTTAGTCATAAATCATTGTTAGCGTTTTTATAAGCCCTTCATAGTTTTCATATCATATACCCGGGCATTCCGTAGCACAACCTCGCCAGAGAGGTTTTTGCTGCGGTGGCTACACAAGAAAGCACTTGCCTCGCGGCCCTTGGACGCAAGAGTACGAACGAGTGAGGCACTTGTGCTAATGCCAGACATGCCCACCATCGTTTTTCATTATCACCAACTTTTGTCACCTATTCACACCACACACACCTTTCACGGCATGGTCATGATTTTATTACTTGTATGTTTTTACCCGCCTTGTTGCGAGGAATTTTATGGCCCTTATACAGCCGCTAATCACAATCATTGTCCACATTCTTTGTCCCATGAACTGGCGCTCTTTGACCATGAAATGGCCCTTGCGCCAAAAACATCATATATCATCATTCTCTCGCTCAGTCGGAGATCCATGTGAGAGAAACTTGTATTTATTCTGACCTCGTAAGGGCCGATAGCTTTTATATAGTTACTGAAGTCAGACCACCGGTATGACCTAACGTTCTTCTTTGCGCGCAGATCTGATCAGGGGCACTTCCCCCGTGTTGCATCGAGTGCCTCCGGAGCAGCGAGAAGAGTTTGTGCGTGATAGTGCGCACGCTGCGGCGAGGGCGCTGCCACGAAATGGCGACGAGTTGACCTTCTCGTACACCACGTTCATGGCCTTGGCTGAGGTCGACCCGGCCAAATCGCCCGCCATTGTTCTGGACTCAGTGTCGGCGAGCTTATTTAGGCGACGCCGACGCGGCGTTTAGGACAACTCCCGTTCCTTCAGGCCGCATTGGTCTATATAAGATATGAGATGTATAGTAGAAAATACTTCGCAAACGGTGTTCATTCGCGTGCGTGATGCTGGTTATAAGACTCCGCAAATCGAAGTTCCAAACTGCTGATACGTACATTCCAAAATTTATCCTAGAGATTAAATGCTCATAAATTTGATGGAGGAATTCCTTTTTTATTTCCGCAGTCATGTCTACTATAGCTGCAAAGCGCACGTCACATAAACCGTTTGGCCATTCGTAATTATTCTGAAACGAACTGTTCAAAAATCAACGTGAGAAATACGCTCATGTGATATGTTCTAGATCTTTTAAAACAAAAAGAACTTTTCTAACATCGAATTTAGATTTTAAGTGCTATTTCAGAGAAGCTTCAAATAGTGCTATTTCAGGCAAACTTTGAATTAACTTTCTTAGGTGCTTTGGCATAGTTGTAACAAGTGCTGCACACTTGTACCTTGAGTAAGATAATTGACACTGGCTGAAATAAAGAAGTGCTCGATTAACATGAGTGATTGTCCTCGTCAGTTCTAAGAATTCTAAGAACGTCTAACATTTCTTCTAAGAAAGAAATGTATTGCATACGGTCTTTTTCATCAGACATGTTGAGTTGGTGCGGTGCGCTTTAACGTAAAAGATAAACGAAAATGCTGTACTGCTACAACTGCTTTAACCTTCATGGAAGTGTTTGCCTAAGGTGGCATCACTTACGAAAGGAATTCATTTATATATAAAATACGACAAATGAAGCAAAATAAAACACTCTTATGTGATCGCTGTGTCTCTCAGTTATTAAACTTTAGGGGAATCGTTGGTGTTGGAAACTATTTTGAGACACCTTGCGTGGAACCAAAAATAAGGGGGCCGTAAAACTTCGGCGTTATGAGTTCAACCCGATACTGACATCATGTACCTAATGCGTACTTCACTTAGTGCATGACACCTTTTTTAATTTGCTATGCACCTACTTTGTGGCCTAAAAGAGAATAGGCGCAGTAGCGTGTCTGCCTTCTGTTGTGGGGTACCAGCTTTCAACCACAGAGCCATTATGATAATCACTTATTCGACGCCCATCGGCAGTGGACGCTCGCACCAGGCATTACTACTGCAATATTTCTTGTTACATTGTGAAACAAGTATGGAGAGAGCGTGTGTTTGTGAGGAATGAAAGCCACTTTCGCTGCATTTTCAAACAGAGAAAGTTGTTTTCACTGTTTTCGCAAGCAGAAGCGTAGGCGTGTTCTTGAACATCCGCTTGCCGCGCAGACGACCTGGGATCGATCCCAAAACAACCCTGGTTTGAACCCCACGCCCCTCCAGGCTTGTTTTTTACATTTATTTATTCATCGATTGCATCGTTCTCAATTTTTGGTCACGTATAAATTGATAATTTTTGCTCACAACCAATGACGCCGACGCCGGTGCCGCAATTTTTGCGAAACAAGCTCTTTAACCCTGTGGCGTTAAAACGCAAATTTAGCTTCAACACCTAAGAGCAAAGATACAACAGCTGGACTAGGATTGGGAGCACTCCTCGGGGCAGAATTTGGCTTCTGGAGCACAAAATTGAGATTTGGGGCCGATTACGGGAAAAAAACCGTGCATTTTTTCATCACGAAATTACTTGCTTGGAGCTGTATAAGCACAAAGGCCCACGCTAAAGAAAGAGAGAATTATGTAAACCATTCAACACCAAATAAATCCTACACAGTTTACGTTAGCTCTGTTCTTTCTATAACAGCAGTATTTTCAATTACCCCACTGTGCAAACAATGATAAGTTCCACATTAGAATTTGCAGCTCCTGACGAATTGTTTGACATGCTCTGCGAATTCAAATACGGATCTGCCAAGCGGCCGACCTTCCGAGTTTTCCGTTTGAAATGCTTTACCTTCTTTTTTTTTTTTTATTTGAAACAAAACCCGCAGCGCCACTTAGGCATTATTGCGGGGGGCACAGAGCCTCATAAAATGAATCCGCAGTCTTGCGGCCAACTACATCGGCTGGTAACGTGTTCCATTCAACAATGGATTGCGGAAAAAAAGAATGCTTAAAAAGATCCGTTCTGGGGTTGTATGGCCGTACTTTAAATTTGTGATCATGACGGGAGGATTGATAATACGCTTTTTTTAAATAATCTGAAGCATTAATGCCCGTTTTATTGTTATATATCGAATAAAATAGTTTTAATCTTAGATTACGTCTTCGATCTTGTAAGTATTGCCAATTAAGTTCTCTTTTCATACAACGGGAGCTTTCAGTTCGGCCATATTTTCCCAGAACAAATCTTGCTGCCATCGACTGAATGCGCTCTAATTCATGAATATGTATTTTGTTAAACGGATCCCACACAGGACAGGCGTATTCTAGTATTGGTCTCACATAGGCATAATATGCGGCCTGTTTAACCTCCTTGGTTACATGTTTAAGATTTCTTTGTAAAAAGCCTAGGGCTTTTCCCGCTCTACTTACAACATTGCCAATGTGCTCAGACCATCCCCCATCCTCAGAAAGCGTGACACCCAAATACTTATATTTGTGTTCATACCTAATAACTTCATTGTTTAAGATGTACTGATTTGTAAATCTATTAACCTTTTTGGTGAAACTGACGTGAACACATTTATTCGTGTTTAATACCATGTCATTATTTTTACACCATGCCTCCACGTGATTAAGGTCATCCTGAAGCTGGGTGGAATCCGTTTGGTCGGTCAATTCAGTATACAACACACAGTCGTCAGCAAACATTCTGATACGACACCTAATTGTATCCGAAATATCATTAATAAACACAAGGAAGAGAAGCGGACCGAGTACGGAACCCTGAGGTACCCCTGATGTCACCGAAGCTAAACACGAACAAGATCCACCAAGCACAACCTTTTGTTTTCTTGAAGTTAAATAGTCCGCAATCCAACGGCAAATGGTTTGATGAATGTTCAAGTTCTGCAGTTTTTGAATCAGAATAGAGTGTGATACCGTATCGAAAGCCTTTCTGAAGTCTAAAAATAAACAATCAATCTGTCCTCGATTATCTAAAACTGATGCTATATCATGATAGAATTCAATTAATTGGGTTGTGCATGAAAAACCCTGTCTAAATCCGTGTTGTTTAGGATTAAAAAATTTAATTGAAGTCAGGTGATTCATTAAAGCAGAAAAAAGAACATGTTCAAGTACTTTACAACAAATCGGCGTCAAAGAAATTGGTCTGTAATTTGATACGTCTGATTTAGAACCACTTTTGAAAACTGGCACAACATTAGCTATTTTCCAATCATCAGGAAGCTTGCCTTCATCGAGTGATTTTTTATAGATAACATAAAGGTAACGAGCCACTGCCTCAGAGCAAAGTTTTAAAACTCTTGGTGATATGCCATCTGGGCCAGTTGCTTTACCTTCGTCAATGCGCTGTAACAACTTCATTATGCCATTGAATGAAAGCTCTATCTCACCCATAGGCAAATATTGTTCTTTTTTATTCGTGACAATCACTTGTGTAGGTGGGCGGAAGACCGATTTAAAGAAGTCGTTAAAAAGTGTGGCTTTATCTCGATCCTCAATTACAATCTCGCCACCGTAACGTAGGTTTGGTGGGCTAACCTTCTCAGTACCACATCGTCTCATATATTTCCAAAACCTTTTCTTATTAGAAAAGTCAGCGGCCAGACTCTTAAAATACTTTTTCTTGGCTTCTTTCAGTTCCATTTTATAAAGTGATGTCAAATCTTTCATTTTATTAAAATTTTCAGGGGATTTTTTTTGGCAGTATCGGGAAAAAGCCCTCTTGCGCTTTTTGATAAGCTGAATAAGATGCCCCTTAATCCAAGGTTTCTTTATTTTACTCAGTTTATCGCTTGAGACGCTCGGGACGTGACGCCGAATGAGCCCAGTAATGCGTTCCTTAAACACTTGCCATAGCTGCTCAACAGTTGCTTCGTCTGCACTGCATTCAAAAGACAGAAATTGTTGCTCAAGACCAGCTGATATTTGCTGATAGTTTGCTTTACTATAAAAGAAGATTCTCCTAGATTCGCATTTCTTTGTATTTACCCGAGATCTTGTTAGCTTTGCAAAGACGGCGTTGTGATCACTAATACCGGGAATAACGTGTGTTTCATTAATGACATCAGGGGTATTACAAAACAACAAATCCAGAATGTTGTCACCTCGCGTAGGACTGGAAACATACTGCATGAGGCCGAGCACGTCAGTCAACGTTTTCAATTCACAGTATGTCGCTGCCTGAGACTTTAAGACACAATTACCGTTATTCCACTCAGCATCCGGTAAATTAAAGTCACCAGCAAGAACGACACATTCTTTAGAAAATGTGCAGGCAATTTTTCTCAGCTGACGCATAACATTCGGTTCAAAGACAGGAGGCCGATAGAAAGCACCAACAATGAAACTAGAACGATTACTTTGCACTACTCGGCACCAAACAGATTCAGTTTCATTGTTATCAATAAAAATTTCTTCGGACATCAAAGAATCCTTCACAAGAATGAAAACACCACCACCATGCTTTGACCGGTCTTTTCGATATGTTTGAAAATTGCAAGGAAACATTTCAGAGTTCGAAACTGCTTCGTCAAGCCAAGATTCTGACCCAATGACTAAGTCAGCGTTCACTGACCCAATAAGGCCACCCAGCTCATCAGCTTTATTCTTAACACTTCGGCAACTCATCATCAGAAGGGCAATATCTCGGGCACCTTGGGGCTTTTGTCTCACTTCTTTGTTATCGCGTCACGAACGTCTTACTTTTGTGACATCTTGCGCAACGCTATCCCAAGTGTAAGTCCTACCATCAATGATAAGCTTATCAAAAGAAAGTTTCACTGTGTGACCATCTGCTTTTTTTGATTTTGCATATTCCCATAAGTGCTTTCTTTTTTCGCGCACCTGCTTGGAATAGTCGTCACTGATTGATAAGCCAGAATCTTTCAATTTGTGTGCATTTTTGTAGAGATCAGCCTTTTCTCGAAAGTTGTAAAGCCGTAGAATGACTGGTCTGTTCTTCCCCCGCTTCTTTGCTCCAATGCGGTGAATTCTTTCAACACTCATTAAGGTGACACCCATTTTAGCAGTAAAAATATCGTCAAGAACAGTTTTACGAAGTGATTCAGTTGTTTCACCAGTACTTTCTTTCAACCCATATACAACCAAATTATTACGTCTGCTTCTGTTCTCAAGATCATCGAGTTTCACTTGCATCTCAACAATGCCTGCCGATATTCGATCCACTGTTTTCTCACAACGTTCAAATTGTACACTTTTACCGGCAAGGCATTTTAATTCACTTTCAATTGAGTCTAACCTCTGATCCGTAAGAGCAATGTAGTCGTCGAGCTTCTTTCTAATTGTTCCCATCACCTCAAGTATTTCTTTTTTACCTTTAAGTAGCTCCTGCATTGCAGAATCATTAGGGCCCGGGTTCATTTCAATGTCCCCACTCAGAATCCCTAGTATCCCTAGTAGCTTGAGCACAGAGTGGTTAGTGTGGATGCCAGGCCACAGACAGACAGACAGACAGACAGACAGACAGACAGACAGACAGACAGACAGACAGACAGACAGACAGACAGACAGACAAACAGACAGACAGACAGACAGACAGACAGACAGGCAGACAGACAGACAGACAGACAGACAGACAGACGGACGGACGGATGGACGGACAGACGGACAAACAGACACACACACAGACAGACAGACAGACAGACAGACGGACGGACGGACGGACGGACGAAAGGATGGGCGAATGGACGGATGGACGGACCAACAGTCAGACAGAGAGACAGAGGACCTTACTGAGTCCTGAGAAACGCTAGTCTTTTAGGGCAATGCCGCGGGCCGCTACCACTTAGGAACGGGGAGGCCTAGCCTCACCGCCGTATCGGGGGCTCTCTGGACAGCCCGTGGTTGTGATAGTAACTGTGAAGTTCGTAAGGCAGAGCCCGAATTCTCTTCTGTAAGCTGACTTGGGCCCCGTAATCCTAGCCTCACTGCCGTATCGTGGGCTCTCTGGACAGCCTGTGGTTTTGATAGTAACTGTGAAGTTCGTAAGGCAAAGTCCCAATCCTCTTCTGTGAGCTGACTGGGGCCCCGTAATGAGGGGCACCGCCAGAGCGTATGTTCAAAGTCACTAACCTCCCCAAAATCAGTACAAGTAGAGTCAAAAGGCTCTGAGGAGACCATGCTGAGGAAAGACTTGGATGAGGAACAAATGACTGCCTACTGAACTGGAAGTGTTAGCCACTTCCATGGTTTGCGGAGGAAGTGACCTATATTGATGTTGTTTAAATACTTCAGCACAGACGGAACTAGAGGCGAAATCCCTGACCACTGACCTTGAGTCGGCGAATATTTGTTGTCTACTGCCCTCCAAAGGGGCAAGGGCTACATCTAACTGTTTGGCTCTTTAGGGAGTATAGTCACTAATTAATGCAGCATTGATAATAAAACCCACGTGCCCCGCAGGGGCGCCTGCGCAAGTAGGCGTTTGGTGTGTAGCGACACCACGGACCCGAGCTAACGGGGGAGTTTCGGCTCCCTCCCACGCCTAGCCGTGCGTGGCTTTGCCGTGTCCGGGGAAAAGGGGATCCTGGGGGTTGAGCCAATGCTGGGTGATTGGACCTTTAAGGCCCCCCGGCAGAGGCAACACACCCCTTTGGCCCCGGCTTCACGTAGACGGCACCCCTGGGCTGACCCACCCAGGGGAAATCGGCAGTCGCCTTTTCCTATCTCTCTATTCCTACAACTTCGTCTTTATGTCTTACTATTTATCTGTCCTGTCTTCTACTCTCTTCTGTTTACTTCCAAACTTCCTGGCGGCTAGGGTTAACTCTGTGCAAATAGCCTAACTTGGTCTAGGTGCATTGGGTTATAGTAGCGTTGTATGGCTGGCGTCTGCAGGTTTTAGCATCCGCGAACTTGTAACGTCCCTTCGTTGGGCTCCGTGGTGGGTGGCCGCCAACGCTTCTGAAGAAAATTAAACTGGCATGCATAGAGCGTTTCCCTTGTTAAGTGATCGTACTGCCTTAAAGCGCGTACGCACCGAAGACTTAGGCTTTTTCAATCGATCAAATGAAAACTTTCCCCATTTTCATGTTATACATAGTGAGATAAGTGGCAAGCAAGCCAGAACTGTATCCCCCTTTGTAGTAGCCAGGTGTCTCACAGAAACTCTTGGGGCCGGGTACAAAGTTACCAAAATGGCTAGCGGAGACCTCCTCCTTGAAGTTAGAGAAAAAGAACAGTTTGAGAAGCTACAGAATCTTTCAACTTTTGGTGACACTCCGATCACTGTAACACCACACAGATCTATGAACACAACAGTCCCTACTGAAACGTTCCGTAAGATGCGGAGACTGCAGGTACGGAATTATTGGAATATGGAAAGACGTATGATACGGACTCCGCATGATACGTCTTTCCTTAAGATGCGGGCTCCGCATCTTATGGAGAGACGTATGATGCGGACTCCGCATCTTATGGAAAGATGCGGAGAATTACTGAAGATGCAGAAATTACTGAAATGTGTGCATGTTACGGAAATGTGTGCATGTGTAAACTTCTGAATATTGCACGAATTAAGAGGAAATAGGAAAAATGACAATTATGATGGGTGAAGAAAACTATAGTTTTCAAAGAAACAAAAGTATTAAATATACTGAATTAACATGCTGGATGTCATATCCTAGCTGCATATTCAAATATTGCAATATATTAATGCAGTGTCCTATAATTATATACAAAGATATATATATATATATATATATATATATATATATATATATATATATATATATAAACTTGAATTAGTTATCAAATAAGAAAACCACTCACAGCAATCATAATATTTAGTATTCACTTTCGAGCTAAGTCTATTGCCATTTCTCAATGTTCACAGCACTGAAATGAGGTGACCCAGCACCATCATTTCACGAGTTGGATCAAAGTGCAACAGGAATCTTAAAAAATGAAAAATTTTATGAATCAATAAAAATTACAAAATGCGTGCTTTTGTAGATTAGAACTTCAGCACTTTGAGGAGGTCAGCAAGGTGCCGATTCAAATTTCTGCGTCGCTGCGCATCCGGCACCAGGCTTGCGTGCGCCCGGAGGTGCTCTTCATAGGCATTTGCATACAATAAATAATAAAGGCTTGTTATGTAAGGTAAAAGCATGCCTATCGCATAGAAAATAACTAGGTAGTCCCAACTACTTTGAACGGTGTGTACACGTTATCAAATATCATTACAAAACAAAGAAATGTTTACCGGATACTAACTAAAAATTTAAGAATTGCAAGTGAAAGCAATAAATGTAACAATTAGTGCTGTGCACACGTACATTTACTGCCATTAAAATTCACAGTTGCTCTACAGTTATGGCATCTTGCACGAAGGCTCGGCGAACAGCAGTGGAAGGGTGCCACGCTCAGCTAAAAGCCCACACTTCAGCAGGCTATCCCGAGCTGTTAGAGTTGCTTCATCCTGTCACAGCCCCTTTCCTTTAAGATGGGATAAAGTTGTTTCTCTCTTTTGTAAACACTGTGACTTATGCAGCATGCAGCTTCTGCAGCATGCAGATGCTAATGAAGCTGCATGGCACCAAGAAGGAAGAGAACAATTAGCAAGATTTAGAATTAATCACATCATACCCCAAAATATTTAACTCTTTGAATAATGAAATGCAGTTACTATCACCACCAATCTTTTTTCTAGCGTATTCAGAATATGAGAAAACGTCATTACACTGCACACAGCTACATGTGCAGTTTCAATAAAAGCATGATTAAGGCATCACAAAGAGACAAATATTGCGCATATATTCAAGACCAGTGGCATGGCCAGTGGCATAGTGGGCTCACGCTCTCCCCCCTTCCCACAAAATATTGCAGCTTATGCCCATGTTCAAGACATAATGGGAAGTGTGAACAGCATATCGTAAATTAAAAACTTTCTACAACAAAAGCAATTTTTGATGTGATCTTTGGCCACTAGAATCAAATTCATGACAGCCTTGGAAACTCGACGAATCAAAAGGTCTGTGCATTCATGAACACTCATATGATATACCCAATAAAAAAGTTGACTATAGTAATAATAAATTACTTATTCAAGTGTCTTTCAACACCACTATACTCAATCAGCACTGATGACATAGCAGTGCAAGATAGCAGGAACACTATTGCAATTTCCAAAATCACAATCTTAACAAACTTCGAAAAAAAATGCGAAAAATATAATTTCTTAGGATGCCACCTTCACGCTGGATTGAGAGCATATGCAGTAGCCACCAATTTATTCACAGCAAAGAATTTGGACACACTTGTTTAGTTCAGTGCCTTTGAGTGGCATCACTATTCATTCTATTGAAATAATACATAACCATGACCAATAGTTTTGAATGTCATACAGTGTGTCGTTTGATTTTTCCCTGATTGGCTGCACGATCAAATGCAATGTTCAATGCCATGGTAAGTGATGTCTGCATTTCACCAGGCTGCCAGCACTAAAATGAGCTGGTAATGACTGAATGGCTGGTGCCAAAATTATTGCATCCACGTGGCAATAGTCAATCAAAAGTTAAGCCAATGAAAGGTTAAGGCGTTGTTGGCTGCACGTAATGGTTGTAGTATTTTTCATTTAGTCATCTCTAACCAGCTATCCTAAAGTTGTTTGTAAGGCTAAGCCTAATCGAATGTAAAATATTTCAGTCTTTCTACTGCATAAACTGCTTCAAAAGTAGTCAACTTCCCCTGAAGTTTGTTCGTAAGCACTTAACCATACATAACACTATTTCAAATCCCAAATGGCTCTTCACAGACCACCGACATTCGTTGCATCAACATTTACCTGCTGGTATACTACTTTTTCACGAAAATTAGTGCACATCATGTTACATGTTTGGAGTGAGCTGTGTTGTTGGTATGCCGCTGAAATTACAGCTCATAAAGGTCACGCTGAACTGTACAATAAAATTGCAAAATACTATATTAATTCAAAAATAACACATTTTTCTATGGTGATTTAATGACATTCTGAAGTACACACGGCTAACAGTTTTTTACAACAAAAAACAACAACAAAAACAGGCTTACTCCTTAGGGCATCCAACTTCCTTGGGGTCAGTGCCCGCTTCTCCACGCTCGGAGAACCGCCCTCCTTATGAAGGAAACGGCGACATGGGGTGCCCGTTATACTTCTGTTGTAAAGGTTGTGGACACCCCATATCGCCTTTGCAGCTTCCCTTACAAAAAGGGAATCCTTCGGCTGGGCCATCAGATGTTCCCATCTTTCTTCTGGTATGGTTATACCATGGCCCAGGTTTCTCTGCATAAACAAATGAACAGTGTCCTAATGCTGAGAATTCTGCAAGCAACACTAGTTGTGCAAGATCATTTCAAGGTTCGTTGAAAAAACCGAGCTTCTTGCCAAAAATATTTTTGATACAGAAGTAGGAAATTAGATCTGACATGTATGAAAACCTGGAAATTGCTCATCCCAAAACTGTGCAGTGAATAAAATGTCATAATTTCTGAGCAGTTCAGTAACACATGCCTATAACAGGCCAGAGGCAACCTTTATACCCTGAACAGAAAGAGGGGAAGCAGGTCTTCGAGACTAAACGTTGGGGGGGGGGGGTTCACACTTTGAAAATATGTTTGGATTTTGCCACCTCTGATGCACCAGCATTCTTCACAAGTCTTAGATCAGTATTTCAACTGATATCATCAAGCTGAACTTCTAGTGATGTGCGCATAAAAAACGGGCCTTTTCAGGGCCACATTGTTGCTGTACGTTATACATTCTCTACAGCAGCCACCTCAGTTGGATATGAAAGAGCCACGCTTTTTCTAGAATATCCTCCTGCATTTGTTTACTAGACTCGAAAATCACATCGTGCAGATGAACTCATCAACACTGATGCCAACTGGAATTTCAATTGCCATGGCAAGTGTCATCAAGAGCGCCTACTAAATATCTGTCCCATACAGATACTTAATAAGGATGGGGGCACTGCGACGACCCCATCCCCCCCAAACTGGAGCCCTGTGCTTGCCTTTGATTATACTGCTCTCTGCACGGTCATTCAGAACAGGGTTTTCCCCCCGCCAGACATTTAGTGGGTCTCATTCCTGTTAGAAGTCATAATCGGCAGAGAATGGCTGATGTGCCTTGTCTTTTTTTGTTCTGACATCTACCGTCGAACCCCGCTACAACGAAACTGATGGGGCGCGGAAAAAATTTCATTGAAGCGAAAATTTCGTTTTAGTGAAATCGAACAAAATATAGCTGATCTGAGCTAGCAAAACAAAGAAACGTTCATTCTCAGAATTCATAAAATGGCCGCAGCTTCCTATTCTTTCCCAGCAACATCGCGACGCGATTAACACCCATGCATAGCGATGCCATGGTGAAAAGCAAGCTGAAACAACGCCTAAAACCGCCTTGGTGAACGAACCAAACAGTTGCATTAACACGTCAACACCAGCAGCTGTCCGCTGTCAAAAGTACCGTAATTACTCTAATCTAACGCGCACCTTTTATCCGGTTAAGCGAGTTCATAAATCGCACGCGCATTAGAATTGAGTACGAACAAAAAAATTACGGTCAATCTATTGCCATCGGCAAATCCAAAATGGCCGCCCCCTACGTGCGTCGGCATGTCGCGTCGGCCATTTCTGCCTGCGTTTCCCCTGTGCGGCACTTCGTACGTGTGCTGAGGAGTTCGTCATCTAGTAGTGCATTAGCATCGACGGCGTGGAAGGGCCGACTCCAAAAACTCGAGTGCACCACGATGCCGCTTTTAAAAGTCATCGCGTGTGCAGAAACGGACGGAAATCGGAGCGCATCGCGGTCATTCGGAGTTCCCGAAACGTGCGTGCGGGACCGGCGGAAACAAAAGCAGAAGATTGTCGACAGCAAAGCTTCACGCAAAGGCTTCAGTTGACCACAGCAGGGTCGGTTTCCGCAAATTAAAGAGCTGCTCGGCGAGTATGTGCTTGAGCAGCGAGCAGCACAGCGGCCTGTGACGACAGAACTGCTCCAAGTGCGGGCTATGCAATTAGTCTTAGAAAAAGGTCTAACGCGGAGCCAGTTTAAAGCGACCAGGTGCTGGCTAACTAACTTTATAAAGAGGAAAGGCTTTTCCCTCCGAAGGGGAACATGCATATGCGAAAAGATTTGCGGAGGAGTACGGTGAAAAGCTTCACAGTTTTCAGAGGTTCGTCCTAAACTTGCGGCGCAACAACGGCTACCTGCTTGGACAAATCGGGAATGCCGATCAGACGCCTCCTTACTTCGACATGCCTGGCACCACAACCGTCGAGAAGAAGGGGGCGAAGCAAGTTCGCGAGCTGACATCGGTCCACGGTAAAACTACAGTGACGACAATGCTCTGTTACACGTCAGATGGGCTCAAGCTTCGCCCGTACCTCATATTTAAATGGAAGACGCTCCCGAAAGGAGTCGTTTTTTCGAGTGGTGTGATCGTGCGGGCCAGCGAGAAAAATGGGTGCGCGTTGCAATCAATGTCTTACGTTTTTTTTTTTCGCGGTGGAAATCGGTGCGCATTACAATCGAGGGCGCGGTAGAATCGAGTAAATACGGTATCTGAGAACGCCGAGATGAAGGCAAGGTATCGTGGAGCGACGACTTTTGCATTGTTCTATGCCATTCTTATCATCCATCACCCGCGGTTAGCAGATTTTGTTGATAATGTAGACGAACAGCCACTCTGATTAGTTACCACCCTGGCTTAGCGCGAATATAATAAGCTTCGAAATTTCAAAAAGCATCGTTCTGCAGTTGCACTGAGCAGCTGCACGGCAGGAACCATGAACTGAGCGACTGAGCTTTAGCTTCGGATCGTCTGCCGCTAGAAGCAAGCCAGTGGCAAAAGCAGGGCAGTCTTATTGCCATCGCTATCGAGCAATGGCGGTGCCATATGCTTGCTGAACAGCGGCAGTATAACGGCGGTTTCTAGCGGTGCCAACGCGTGTTCTAGACTTTGTTAACGCATTTTCAGGCTCTGAAAATGCATCGAAATGTTAAAAATTGGGTTTACTGCATAAAAGTAAGTGCCCGAGCCTGGAATTGCATCGTAAACTTCGTTGAAGCGGGACGATCGAAGAAAAAGTGTTTGTTATGGCCACAATATTTATGCATTGACTCCTATTGACTGCTGACAGGGAATTGTGAATTTTTCGCTGCAGCAGAAATTTCAGTGGAGCGCCGTTTGTTGTAGCGGAATTCAACTGTATAACATAATTTTAATCAGTGATGGCAAGACACTGCTGGCGGTCATGAATACAAAACAAGTTTTACTACATGCCACGTACATTGGAAGTTTGTGCACACAGTGTCAGCAGGGAAACATGACAAAGTTCTTTCTCAGTTGTGGACATGTCATTAGAACGCAATATCATTTTGCTGTAGTACTAACATGTGTTAGACACTGGAATGATAACACGTGAACGCCTATGCAGCATGTGGTGTAATGGTCGTTTTCCCCTTGACCAGCTCACTGGTTACAGAAACTCATTCACTAACTTGCTCGCTAATAAACTTCACGCTACTTGCAACATTTTATGAGATAAAAGTCACTTGTCATTTATTTGGACATTTTTGTGGCACTGTCACTCATCTTATTGAAGTACAGGGGGGTCAAAAGTTCCGAGGCCACGCTCCCATAGGAATACATGAGATAGCGACCTGGAAACTTTTGACCCCCACCTTCGCCCTTTACATATGTAAACTTACAACAAAAATTCGGATGCTCCACCGTGTGCCATTCAATTTTTCGGACTGCGGCTGCCTGATATAATGTGATCTTTCATGGCATGACAAGCAGGCAGCCACGCTTACGATAGTGTGGCTGACCCTTTGAACTTAGCGGGCACTGCAAAAGAGCCGAAATAACCGAGTCTGAAAAAAAGTATTCACAAAAAAGCCCCTTTTTCAGCTCAGTGGCCAAAAAATATTGTCCATCTATATTTTTACACACGCACGCTTTGCACAAGTCGGTCTTTATTTCAGCCAGTGTTTGGCCATCCCTGTAGAGACTGTTACAACTTCCACTGTAGGTGGACATGATGGTTGTGGAGTGGACCGCACATCATCATCATAATGTCCACGTATGCAAGTTTGAGTACTTGACAAATGATCGTGTTTTCAAATTGACAAACTCCCAAACAATCTTAGATTTAGGTCAGCTGTCGTCCACCAGATGGCCAAACACAGGCTGAAATACTAGCAGACTTGGTAGTGCATAAGTATGTGTGCCAGAAGCACGTGAGTGCAGTGACACATTTTTCCGGTCAGTGGGCCAATAAATGTTGAACAAGGGTGTCAATATAGGATATAGTTGGTATTTCATTGCGATGTACAAAAATGTCTTTCCTAGTCATCTTCACTCTTATTAGTTTCATACATGGGCGTTACGCCCAAACCTCAAATAAAGGTGCTTTTTGTGGTGAATGACTTTTTTTTTGACACTTGGTTATTCAAGCTTTAAAACGGTTCCCCCTCCCGCCTTAGTTGGCAGCAGTTATGTCTCATGCACCTGCACAATACGTGGCATTTATGTTTGCAGAGTTGTATGCAAGGACTAACAGGAAACAAAGATTACAGGCAGTCATGCTTGATAAGTGGTTATATTGTGTGAACTCAATACTAGCCATCTATAAAGATATGACAGAGAACCTTACCTCAGTAGCCTCTGTTTCAAGTACGCACTGATGCGCAGCACTCACTGGTGGCTCTGCTACCAGCAGCACGGCTTCAGGTTGTGCCACCAGAGTTGGAGCTTGCGGTGGTGGCATTACAGCTGCTGCCGGCACTGCTGGAAGTGGTGTTGGTAGTGCCGCCGCCGCTGCTGCTGGAGCTGCTGCCGCCACTGCTGCCGCCACTGCTGCCGCCACTGCTTCTAGTGGCAGCACTTGTTTAACAGCAGGAGGCGTCTTTATTGCAGTGAATATTGGAGATCCCCGCAGGGGCGCCTGCTCAAGTAGGCGTTTGGTGTGTAGCGACACCACGGACCCGAGCTAACGGGGGAGTCTCTACTCCCTCCCACGCCTAGCCGTGCGTGGCTTTGCCGTGTCCGGGGAAAAGGGGATCCTGGGGGTTGAGCCGACGCTGGGTGATTGGACCTTTAAGGCCCCCCGGCAGAGGCAACACACCCCTTTGGCCCCGGCTTCACGTAGACGGCACCCCTGGGCTGACCCACCCAGGGGAAATCGGCAGTCGCCTTTTCCTATCTCTCTCTTCCTACATCTTAGTCTTTTCTCGTCTTTAAATCTATCCTGTCTTCTTCTCTCTTCCATTTACTTCCGATTTTTCCTGGCGGCAAGGGTTAACCTTGTGTAATTACTCAACCTCGAGTAGTTATATTTGGTTATAGTGGCAATGTACGGCTGGCGTCTGCAGCCTTATGCTATTAAGTGCTTCAGCGTCCCCTGGTTGGACTCCATGGTGGGTGGTCGCCATTGCTGCCGAAAAAAAGTACACTACTATGGGAACACCTGCATTTCCCCATCTCCTAGATCGTCTTCCGCTTAAGAGGGGACGCACCGATGAAATATTATTTTTCAACCAACCCAGACAATGCTTTCCGAAATTCCATGTAGTGCACAGCGAAAAGCCAACAAAACAAGCTAGAGCCATATCTCCATTTCTTGTTGCTAAATTTCTGACTGAGCTCTTTGGCCAAGGATACAAGGTTACAAAGATGGCTAGCGGAGACCTTCTCCTTGAGCTGCCAGAAAAACACCACTATGAAAAACTTGGCAGTCTCAAAGCATTTGGCAATATCCCAGTATCTATTTCACCTCATAGATCAATGAACACCTCACGCGGAGTTGTTTCAGAAGCAGACCTTCTTGAAATGTCTGAACAGAAACTGCTTGAAGGGTGGAAAGAGCAAAATGTGACGGATGTGAAACGAATCGTCATCAGACGCGACAACAAAGAAATACCTACCAAACATATAATACTCACTTTTGCATCTAGCACACTGCCTTCATCTATAGACACAGGCTACATCAAACTCTCTGTCCGTCCCTACATTCCCAATCCGAGACGGTGTTATAAATGTCAACGATTTGGTCATGGTTCGCAGAACTGCCAGGGTCAGGAAACTTGTGCAAGATGTGGTGGCCGCGGCCACCCATCTGATAACTGTGTTACCACGCCTCACTGCGTGAATTGTGACGGGAAACACGCCGCGTATTCGCGTTCGTGTCCTAACTGGAAGAAAGAAAAAGAAATCATCACTCTTAAAGTCAAAGAAAACATCACATTCAAAGAAGCAAGACGAAGAGTGTCGCCATTTTACGGCGCAACATATGCTGATGCGGCGCGTCAGGGGGCAACGCCGCACCAGCCCTCGCCACCCCTTCGGCCTGCGCAGAGCGAGCCGTCGGCTGTGGCACCTGCCCCCAAGGCAGCTGTAGCCCAGGCTACACCGCCTACTCCCAAACAGAGACCGGAGACTCCAGAGTCTTCGGGTCTCAAGGCCTCCCCTCACCAGGCGAGGCCCAAAATTCGAACTAACAGCCCGCATGTGCGGGCATCCAGTGCCTCCGAGGAGGCAATGGATACATCGGCACCCTTGGTGCCGAAAGAGCGGCGTGGCTCCTTGGAGCGCGCCAAGAAAACAAAAAAGCAAATAACAGGGCCTGGTGATGGCCCTGTTAAGTGAACTCAAACTCCCCGTCTAAGCAGCCACTCGCTTTTCGTACACACAGCACTATTTCACATTCACCATGAACACTCAAATTATACAATGGAACGTCAGGGGCTTTCTCAGAAACCTTGACGACATCCAAGAACTCTTACATGAACACTCGCCAAAAGATCTGTGTGTGCAAGAAACACACCTTAATTTAAAACACACAAATTTTCTTCGTAAATATGTTATTTTCCGAAAAGACCGTGTTGATGCTATGACATCATCCGGAGGTGTTGCCATCATAGTGAATCAAGGAATAGCATGCACACACTTACAACTCCAAACACCCCTTGAGGCAGTGGCTGTTCGAGCGGTTCTTTTTGATAAACTGATCACAATCTGCAGTATTTACATTCCTCCTAGCTATCAGCTCCAAAAACGCGATTTACACTCTCTAATTGATGAACTTCCGGAGCCTTATGTTCTCCTTGGAGACTTTAATGCGCATAGCAGGTTATGGGGTGACTCTCGGTATGACGCGCGAGGTCGACTGATCGAACAGTTCCTTATCTCGTCGAGCGCGTGTCTCCTAAATCGAAAAGAACCAACCTATTATAACCTCGCTAATAACACCTACTCCTCCATAGACCTGAGCATAGTATCTCCATCTCTTGTGCCTCTACTCCAGTGGAAAGTCGTCAGTAATCTGTACGGAAGTGACCACTTCCCCGTAGTTTTGAGCACAACGACAGTAACTGAGTGTCCACCACGTGTTCCCAAGTGGCTCATAAACGGAGCCGACTGGGAACAGTTTCATACTATCGCTTGTCTAGGTTGGAATGACATCTGTACTTTGAACATTGATGTTGCTGTGAACTACTTCACAACGTTTTTGATTGATGCTGCAACAAAATGCATCCCACAAACAAATGGACACCTTGGAAAACGATGTGTGCCATGGTGGAATTCTGAATGCCGAAACGCGCGCAAACAGCAAAACAGAGCTTGGAGGCTGCTTCGGAACTCACCGACAGCCGAAAATCTTGAAACCTTCAAGAAAATAAAGTCTCAAGGCAGGAGAACGCGTCGGCAGGCCAGAAGAGAAAGCTGGCAGAAGTTTTTATCAGGGGTTAATTCATACACACAGGAGGCTAAAGTCTGGAACATGGTCGGTAGGATAGCAGGAAAACAAGTATACACAATTCCACTCGTAAACACTCAGGGTGATACCTTGGAAGATCAGGCAAACTTCCTCGGTGCACACTTCGAACAGGTATCCAGCTCGTCCCACTATACTGACACTTTCCAAAAATACAGAACAAGAATAGAAAAGCAGAAACTCGAACACAAATCCACTAGATACGAGGCCTATAACCAAGCTTTCAATCTAGCTGAGCTCCAAACATCTCTAAACTCCTGCAGTACTTCTGCCCCAGGTTCTGACCGTGTGATGTATGAAATGTTAAAAAACCTACCAAACGAAACCCGAAAAACCTTACTTTGTTTGTACAATGCTATTTGGTCTTCTGGCACTATTCCTACCTCCTGGAAAGAGGCTATTGTTATTCCCATTTTGAAAGAGGGCAAGGACCCTTCTTTACCCTCGAGTTATAGGCCTATAGCACTTACAAGCTGCTTGTGCAAAGTCTTCGAAAAAATGATAAACTGCCGACTTGTAAATTTTCTTGAAACAAATAATTTGCTCGACCCATTTCAGTGCGGGTTTCGAGAAAGTAGATCCACCACAGACCACCTTATTCGTATCGAGGCACAGATCACAGACGCGTTCGTCCATAAACAATATTTCCTCTCTGTGTTCCTCGATATCGAAAAGGCTTATGATACTACATGGCGTTACGGAATTCTAAGAGACCTATCCCACCTTGGTGTGCGCGGAAGAATGTTTCATATAATCGAAAGTTACCTGTCAAACCGGACATTCCGTGTCCGTCTGGGCAGTGTGCTCTCCCAAACATTTGTCCAGGAAACAGGCGTGCCACAAGGTGGTGTGCTTAGTTGCACACTTTTTATTATTAAAATGAATTCTTTGCACTTGTCCATTCCCCGCAATATGTTCTATTGTACATATGTCGACGACGTTCAGCTTGGCTTCAAGTCATGCAACTTGGCCATGTGTGAGCGACAGGTTCAGTTAGGTTTAAACAAGGTCTCCAAATGGGCAGAGGAAAACGGATTCCGACTGAACCCACTAAAGAGCACGTGTGTCTTGTTCTCCCGAAAGAGAGGCATGCACTCGGAGCCTGACATTCAACTGAACGGGCAACAACTGTCCGTCAAAGCTGAGCATAAATTCTTAGGCTTAATCTTGGACAACAAGTTGACCTTCGTACCCCACATAAAGTATTTAAAAACAAAATGTTTAAAAGCCATGAATGTTATAAATGTGTTGTCACGTACTACGTGGGGTAGTGACAGGAAATGCCTCATGAACCTGTATAGAAGCCTTATTCGCACCCGCTTAGATTATGGGGCCATTATTTATCAGTCAGCGACTCAAAGTGCTTTGAAGATGCTGGATCCCGTGCACCATTCGGGCATCCGCCTTTCTACGGGTGCTTTTCGCACCAGCCCCGTAGAAAGCCTTTACGTTGAGTCAAATGAGTGGTCGCTTCATCTGCAGAGAACCTACATGTCCTTTGTATATTTTCTTAAGGTGAAAGCAGACAAGAGGCACCCCTCATACTCTACTATTAATGACTTGTCGAGCTCCATTCTTTTTCAAAACAGGCCTTCAATGAGGCAGCCCTTCTCAGTTCGCCTGAAGGGTCTAGCTGAGGACACTGGAGTGTCACTCGAACACAGTTTAATGGCTCCTGTAGCATACCCGCCACCGTGGCAGTGGCAGACTATAGATTGCGATGTATCTTTTTTAGAAGTTACTAAACATGCGCCTATTGCCCATATTCGAACATACTTCTTGGAACTTCAACACAAATACACACGTCCTGAGTTTTTTACAGATGCCTCTAAGTCCTCTGTGTCCTACGCTGCTGTTGGCCCTTCCTTTTCGGATGCTGGCCCTCTACATCCAGGCACAAGTATCCTCACAGCGGAAGCTTACGCGATACTTGTGGCAGCTAAACACATCAAACAATCACAAATACAAAAAGCAGTAATTTATACAGACTCCCTCAGTGTGGTACCGGCTCTGCACAGTCTTAAAAAACAAAAAAAACCCTGTCCTAGTTTCACTTTACTCCATTTTATGCACCCTCCACACACTCAACAGACATGTTGTTGTGTGCTGGGTGCCAGGGCACCGTGAGATTCAAGGCAACGTGATGGCGGATCAGCTTGCTGCATCCGCCCACGAAAGCACTGCCATTACACCGACATCAATCCCGGCCCTTGATCTTAAGCCGTCTCTCAAACGAAAACTCAGGGACTACTGGCAGAGCAAGTGGGATACACACACACAAAACAAACTACACGTTATCAAGCCACACCTTGGCCATTGGTCACCAGTATCAAAATCACGTCTAACAGAGGTAACACTAACAAGACTCAGGATAGGACACATATACACGACACACACGCATCTTTTGTCCGGTGGTGATCCACCATTGTGTGAGAGATGTGGAGAGGCATTGACAGTCCTTCACATATTAATCCAGAGCAAACACTTAGAAACTCTAAGAAAACGACATTTTCCATTACCCTACCGACAGCATATACCTTTACACCCTGCAATGTTCGTCGGTAGGGAACCGCTTTTTAGTCATAAATCACTGTTAGCGTTTTTAAAAGAAATTAATAATTTTCATATCATACACCCGGGCATTCCGTAGCACGACCTCTCTAGAGAGGTTTTTGCTGCGGCGGTTACACAAGAAAGCACTTGCCTCACGGCCCTTGGACGCAAGGGTATGAACGAGTGAGGCACTTGTGCTAATGCCATTCATATCCACCATCGCTTTTTATAATCACCAACTCTTGTCATCTATCCTCACCACACACACCTTTCACGGCATGGTCATGATTTTATTACTTGTATGTTTTTACCCGCCTTACCGCGAGGAATTTTATGGCCTTTATACAGCCGCTTATCACAATCATTGTCCATATTCTTAGTAACATGAACTGGTGCTCTTTGGCCGTGAAACGGCCCTTGCGCCACAAAACTTCAAACATCATCATCATCATCACACCCATATCAATCCCGGCCGTTGATCTTAAGCCGTCTCTCAAACGAAACCTCAGAGTATACTGGCAGAGCAAGTGGGATACACACACACAAAACAAACTACACATTATTAAGCCACACCTTGGTCATTGGCTGCCTGTATCGAAATCGCGTCATACACAGGTAATACTAACGAGACTCAGGATAGGACACACATACACGACACACACACACCTTTTGTCCGGTGGCGATCCACCATTGTGTAACAGATGTGATGAAGTATTGACAGTCCTTCACATTTTAATTGAGTGCAAACAATTGGACACTGTAAGAAAACAACACTTTCCATTACCCTACCGACAACATATACCTTTGCACCCTGCAATGTTCGTCGGTAGGGAACCGCTTTTTAGTCACAAATCATTGTTAGCGTTTTTTAAAGAAATTCATAGTTTTCACATCATATACCCGGGCATCCCGTAGCATGACCTCTCCAGAGAGGTTTTTGCTGCGGTGGTTACACAAGAAAGCACTTGCCTCACGGCCCTTGGACGCAAGGGTATGAACGTGTGAGGCACTTGTGCTAATGCCATACATATCCACCATCGTCTTTTATCATCACCAACTTTTGTCATCTATTCACACCGCACACACCTTTCACGACATGGTCATGATTTTATTACTTGTATGTTTTTACCCGCCTTACCGCGAGGAATTTTATGGCCCTTATACAGCCGCTTATCACAATCATTGTCCATGTTTTTAGTAAGATGAACTGGCGCTCTTTGGCCGTGAAATGGCCCTTGCGCCATAAAACATCAAACATCATCATCATCAATATTGGAGATGATAGCGCTTTAACATAGTGCAATACAAATACACGAACTTATAAAAACAAAGTCCTTTTCAATATTCAGAGTTTTGAAAGTGTAAAATACTTCACACATACAGATCCAGTAACGCCAATAGATTTTTCAGACTTGTTCGATATTTTGGACTTCATTAAATGTGTTGTCAATATTACCATAGCACAAAACATTTTTGCGTCTAATTTTTCAAACAAATTTTACCCTAAAGTTTAATTTTTTGGACAAAATAGCTCGTTTTAAAGTGCCGCTCGATTTTGAAAGCCACCATGTTAGATTTTTATTGGCTTGGTCAAGTTTGTTGACTTCCAATGGGAAGTTGCGTTGCCTCCAAACTGAAAATGTGCACATCTTCCGATTTTCAAGGCAGTGTCCTATCTTCCTTGGCAAGCAAAACTGCATAGGGAAAGAAACTACACCCATAGGTTTTTCTTTTTTGAAGGATTATTTTTCACATCAAGAAAGGAGAGTAATAGTTTTTCTGGTTGTCTTTGACGTGGTCATTTTGGAGATTTTTCAAGTTTTTGAGCCGTTGTGTGGGTCACGTGTTCTCAGCTAATGCAGCAGCTCAGTAGGAATGTAGTTAACGTGAATATTCTGAAACATGCTGGTTCAGTCGCGGCCACGGCAATAGTAGTTCGATGGAGGTGAAATAGTGAAGGCTTACACAGTATGCAATGACAGTGCTGGTCAAGAACCCTGACTGCGTCGCTAAATCTCACAAAACAGACAAGACATTGCAAGCACCTGTTTGCGGCCTGCATCAAGTTTCGTTTGCTTTGTGGGATGGAACTGCCAACTGGGTTGCTCACAACGGTCAGCGGCAGCAATTGCCAATGCGCTGACATTACCGTAGCCCAAATAAATCCAATTCTGCTTGTCCCGAAGCACAGCATGAAGCCTGGTGTCATTGGGGGTCTTTTTAGGCTATTCTAATCTAACAACTTAATTTTCATGTATTAACTATTTTTCAGGACTGTTTGATATTTCACAGACCCTGCAAGGTCCAGAAAATTAGTCAGAAACTGAACTCGGTTAACAAACACCTAACCAACTAAAACCCACACATCGATCAAGAATGACTGAAAGCAAAGTATGGGGTAAGCTAAAAATATTAATTCTGGCAAAGAGCTAGAAACATGAAAAGGGCAGAGGAGAGATACGTACAGCGGTGCACTGGAACAGCTCTGCCTCTTCCTGTTGAAAAAGACTGTTCCCCCAACCTCTCCTAGGTTTATAGCTTTGCAACAAAATCACCATATTCATGCAAATCTCGACAAAGTCTTTTTTTCGAATTTTTTTGCTATAAACTCCACGGTCGGCTTAAATATGAGGATTTTCGAAAACGTGGCATTTTTAATTGAGAAAAGTGGTGAACAACTAGCAGTACCTAGACGGTAACATAGCTGCTAGTAATCAACACCCGGCTTATGTACACACGTGACACACATACATACACACGTACACACATACACAAGTGCCTCAAACAGGCTGGCTGACGTTTTGATAGGAGAACCTATCTTTGTCAAAGGCACTTTGTCATCCTTGGCATGTTAGTTTCAATGGGGTTAGTAGTGACGTCATCTTTTGGTGGTAGCATATGTCCCTGTTGGTAATCTCGGTCTGAAAAGAAAAAAATCTATAAAGCAGCAGAGTGCAGCCCTCGCTTTCTTTCAAGTTAGGTTGCGATGTACCAAGTGCTCTCCTGTCAGAGGTGGGGGCCGGGAAGCAAAAAACGAAAGTGAAAGAACAAAAGAAAAAAAAAGGAAGAAAAGGGGGATGCAAAGTAGGAGCGAGCGGTGGGCTACAAAGCGGCGGCCGCTACGACTAAAGGAAAGAGCATGAAATACTTCGGAACCAGAAGATGGGTGCCGCGTCTAGCCGCTGCAAACGGTTGCCGACGACAGCGGCGTACGCCTATTCTCAAACACTTATAAATGGGAAAGACAGCAACGAAGCAGTTACTAAAAGGGGGACAAGCAGGCGGCATACATTTAAATGTCAAGATGATGACAGTAAGCGATGCCCGATGGCTGCAGCAGCACGATTTCTCCAGCAATTTTTCTGCATAAATATTTCATAAACATAAGTAGGATAACATCATTCCTGCACATACACAGGGTTCTTAAAGGTTTGAAAGGAGAAAATTGAAGGATATTTATGGAACTTCATGGCCCTGTCAAACGTTTCTCAGGGACTTAAGGGAACAGAGTAAGCCCTGTATTTGCCATGTAGTCGAGGTGAAGTTTATGTACTTTTTTTCTCCATAACCGTAAGAGCTGGAGTAATTATTTTATTATTGTATTAATGAGCCATTCTTATTTTTACTAAAGCAAATTTATCACTGAAAACTTTAATGCTAATTTTTGGTAAATTTTTACTCCAGGTGCCTCGCTATCACACAATAGCTATTAGATGTCACATTGCACAAGAGCACTTTCTCATACAACAATTATTGTGCTTCAGCATATTCCCTTTTACGTTACCTAAATACTAGCCGAAATCTAGGATTCTAGATACGGTGGTTGTTGCGAAAAAGGAACGTAAGTACGAAAAAAGCATGTTTTGAGGTAATCGCATAGAAAGTTGGAAATATACATTATTTCAAGAGTATACAACGAGTAACAGCAAATTGACGGACCCGTTCAATAGGCATAAATCAGATACACATCGCCAATATAATTTTTTTCTTTTTGTGCTGAAACGTCTTGGCTGGCTACCTTCACTTGTCACCTGGTATGCAGTCGTGTTGTCAGCACAGTACTGTCAATGCAGTTCCAGGGTGCGTGGGTCCTACGTTGTGCACTGCCCTGGTGAAATTCTAAAGTAGTTCAACACATTGACACGGGCTATATCGCCATAATTAAAAGTGAACACGTACAGACTCAAGGGTGCATATTTACACTGTTTGATTCCCGAGGAAAACGTTTTTTGGAGTCCAATCTCACACGACAATCCACTGAATCATTATGGTTTTGAGTTTTCCCATAGAGGCATTGAGCAAGTATTCTGGATGAGCTAGTTCCAAATAATTTGGCTTAACAGCCTCAATACAGATGCTGGAAGGTGTTCTTTATCAACCAATGGTTCACCATTCAACTGCGCTTTGTTGAATTAACACTAAGTTTCGGCATCGTTCGATAAGGCCGTGTCAGTGATTGATATTTTGAAGCCATGGAAAAGTATGTGAACCAGACAGCTTTTCGCATGTCCTCTAAACTGGCTCTATTTCTTTTAATGACTTAACGACAATAGTTTTGGTGCTTTCCAATGATGACACCACTAAGAAGTCTCCAACTAGATATGTATTTCCCGACAGAAAGCTTGATGCCTTTGTTTTCTTGCGTTTTCGCAGTTCCGCACCCATTTTTTTTTTCTCAATGTGCCAAATGCACTCTGGCTTGCTAACTGTAACTTCTCCATATAGCCGTAATGTTTGAAATGCAAGGAATCCCTTGCTACGTAAGATTGCGGGCATGGCAGGCCTCCACCGAAGTTGTGAAATATTGTCATATTTAGAATGAAAAAAATTGCGCTAAGACAAATGACCGATTATAGTTCAGAAAAAGCTCCATAATTTAAATAATGCAAAAAGAAACAAATAATTTTTTAAAAATACTTTCACTTACCCTGTCCCCTACGGTACCCAAACAAGAAATTTTTTCTACAACCTTTCAAATTATCACTAAATTTACTACACTTATAGAGTTTAACACAAAGACCAAATTACTTTCGTAAATAGGGAAGTTTCTACAATCAATAAAGGGGTGTTACAACCCTTTAAATCCAAAATTGTAATAGACAACTAAAATCTACCGCACCGCTTTTGCAGCTAACCCATGCCTGCTCTGGTGAAGGCTGTTTAGGAGTACTGAACATTCATTCTCACACATGTGCTCCAGGCAACACAGGTCAGGTAGAGTCACAAAATACATGACATGCAATTGAAATCTAAAGACAGGGAGAACAAATGCAGTGATTATGAGAAAAGGGCTACCAAGAAAGTTGACTATCAGTGTAACCTGTCATGCAAATAAAAAGTAGTGTTCTTGTGGGAGCATTGTTAGGAAGGATAAGCAACCACCACTCGTACATTGTAATAACCACATGCACCACTCGTTAAGACAGGGAAGAGAGAGGGAATACAAATGGAAGGGTGATCAACCTAGGCCGGCAGGCAAAAGAAGCATAAATGCAACAGGCATAAGTTCCGTAAGGAGATAAGTAGAGAGAGTAAAAGCAAGACATGATGACATGACGAATGAGGAATGAAATTAACGATAGTAGAAAGCATAAACAAACAGAATACAACTAAACTCGCACAGATGTATTAATTCTGAAGGGGGATCGAGGCTTGCTGTATTATTGCTAACCTACAACAGATAACGGATTGCACTGTGGACCTGTCTGCACTGGTCCCAAATTCAAGTGTTTTCATCACCTTTAGGAGCCTTCAGAATGAAACTTTCAAACTCAAGGGTTTGCAAGGTGTTCCAATTTCCTATACAAACCCTGCACAAATGCTTACCCATCCCTTTGACCACGACGTCTTGTAACACCCGGTTTCGTTTTTTTGGTCAGCAAGTTTCCTTCTCAACGATACAATTTCTTGCTCAAGCCTCGCCACCTTGTTGTTTCTTTCTTCACCTTCCGCTGCAGGCAATTCGGACAAGGCCACCATCTCCTTTCGTTTGGCAGCCTCCTTTCTTTTCTTTTTTTCTTTTTGGCTCGGCTCTCCCTGCAAAATCAGACTGCATGACAACTCTGCGTGGCTGAAGAGTACTGCCTCGACATGCCCACATTCTTTACTATGAAAATGTGCTTGCTCGAAATTATTTCGATTCTATTAACACATATACAACATATGTTGTGATGTAGTCCAAGTCACCTATAATGAATTATTGAATGTATTGAGCACTTGTGAAATCCTTTGATTTTTGATTTACGAAATATTTTATAACATATTCACTTAAATACCTCATTTCCTTCTGATTGAATATCATTAGAATACTACTTGAACGAACATCAGTTCAGAAAACTGTGCAAGCGAGCATGCCGAAAGCAATGGAGAGAACTGAGGTTGACAAGGGTGCAAGAAGGTACGCTTTTTCATTGTGCGTCATGCCCTCAAGCACTTTTGTTCTCTTTCCTCCTTACAAGACACGGCTTACTTTTAGTGCATGTGATCGTGAGGCAGTGCACAGGTATTTCATGGCATACCATCATGGCCGCAATAGCTATGCAAGAAGCTTTGAAGAACCTTTCTAATAGACCTAACATGATGATCGAGTTTTTTTAGGTCAACTTACGAGTCTAAAACGAGGTACAATACATTTCATCAGAGTTGCCATAAAGAAAACAAAATTTAGTTACCCGAGAAGGCGCAGCTTTAAGGACGTCGTCAAAGACGTGCTCTGGGAATCGGATACGCCTTCTGAACAGCTTCCGGGCTAGGTCTTCTTTGGACTCTGTAACAATAGTTCAATGAAGTTTCTCAGAGAGGAAGTGATGAGGTCATGTGCAGTTGTTTCAGGCAAAGTAATGTACAATACCAATGTAATGATGACACATAAGTGGCCAAAAGTCTGAATAATTATGACATGCAAAATCACAGTCAGGCACAAAGATGGATAGTTTAAAAATAATTGGCAAGGGCCACTATGCAGTACAATTGTGGATTATGGACTTATTAAACAAGTGTAAAGGCAAAATTAACTGTTGCACAGTGCACAAATATTCCAACTTTTAAGCATACACACAAGCACAGTTTCCCTAAATCATAGAGAAGCTGAAGTGCTCTTAGTGGTTCTCGCCAACATCTCTATCGATATGACCATTTACCTACTTGCCAAGCTGTCTAACAATAGAGACAAAGGCAAGAAGTGAGACCGGCAGAGTGAAGTGACATGCATTTTTTTTCATGTTGCACGAAATCCATGAAACCTGTGCTTTATTCATGAAACCTGTGTCCATGAAACCATGAAACCTGTGTCAGACCCCTGTGCTTTATTTGTGATGGTCATATCCACAATGTAAGGGGCTTAGCACACCAGGAATATGCACACAACAAAGTATTCTTACATGCCACTGAACTTGTTGCCCTATAGCCTGTTTCAATATGGCATCAGAAAAATATTGCTACAAAGGAATTCTTTTTTATATGTTTTCTTTCCTGTATTCATTTCTTACAGAATTTGTAATCAATCCAGTATATATAAAGAACAAAGAGAATAACGATATGAGAGAGTAAAGTTGTTTCCAATGTGTGGCTTACGTGCATTCACTTCAACTGCCTTGATTGTCACATGAGAAAATTATTTGGTTTGGAAGGCAGCTTAGCGTCGACATGCACTTCATAAATTTACTTTGCAACTGTGGAGCATGTAATTATGCCTGTGTGGTTGGTGTATACCTTGCACACAACTTAGCACTGATAGCTCACTGCGACATCATGCCCAAAAACGACAACATTTTAGGTCGTAAAGAGAACGATGTTGTTGAAAATGCGTGGTTACGAACGAATTAAAACATACCCATAAGTAGCAAGGCCCGGTTAGAGGTAAGGTGCATTTAAAATCCCACGCGATACGACTGCACAATAGGTTAGACAAAGGTGATATACAGAAATCTATTAGAGGTAAGGTGAATTTCAAAACCCACGCAATACGACTGCACAATGGGTTAGACAAAGGTGGTATACATAAATCTATAATTCACCAAATACATAAAAAATAGCTGACTGACGAGTCCGCGCTTTGTCCTGCGGGCTTACTAGCATAACAATGATCTGCGATTGCCCACCTTCTATTGGGCACAGGTATATGCCACTAGCCTTGAGAGTTTAAATAAAGGGCCTTGAATTTGTTTGTTTGTGTGTGTGTGTGTGTGTGTGTGTGTGCGTGCGTGCGGCACAGCCAAATGTTTCGTGCATGCACAAGATTCCTCGTAGAACATAGCGCGAACGGTGACGAGATTGACCAAACAGGACCAAACTGCCTATTGCGTTAGCCCAGTTAGGGCTTTCTCGTCATCGTTGTTTACGCTGTGTTCCACCACGAATCTGTACTAACAAACTCAACTTCGTACGCTTCTATTGCACAAGGCGTTAGCGCAGGAACCAAGAATCCACGAAAACAACTTGCATCATACAAGTAGCTGTTACAGTCGCAAAGGGCCGCTATAACTCAATGCACGAAGAGACGGTAAACAAAAAAATAAACATACAAGCAGTAATGAACAGCCACGCTTTACAGCAAGCTGCACGCTTCTCACCTGCTAATTCCACGACATCGCCAGGAAAGTAATCTTCAAGCTCGCCTTCTTCCTGCTTTTCTCTCCAATAAGTCATTTTATTCTTGCCTGAGGCAAGGTCCGTTTCAGACGACGGCCTGAAATTGCGTATCAGTGAGGCCGCCACGACGGCTTTCGCGCCATCTTTATATGCGACGTACGCATACATGATAATAAACAAAAAAAAAACCGACTGATCAAACAAAACACACACCACCAGAGTCTCGGCGGGAAGAGGGGCTCGCAAGCAATGGCGTGCGCCAATAGGCCTAAGAGGCTATGGATGGCTTCGTCTGCTTTGAGCTTTTACGACTTTTGGCTTTTCTGGTGTCGTCTGCTTTTGTAGCTGCACCCTCTTGAAGAGAATGGGGTGCTCGAAGCGTTCGAATCGCGAAACATTGATAAATATGAAACAGTGCCGATTTCTTTACTGCTTGTAATAAGTTGTAGCACAAAATGAAGTATTGTATTTCGAAGGTGAATTAATAATGCCACTCTTCTCATTCGCAAACCAGCAGAGCAACATGAAAGGTTTGCATCATTGCATGTCTTTCACAAGGCCGGGCGTGACAAGTTACCGGAAAGACGCAATAATTAACAATATACGAGGGCACGCATAAGTTGCATGTTCATTGTTAACATACTTATTCTTGCGTCGATAGCTGACCTGAAGTTGGGGCGATGAAATGCCGGCTGCAAGGGCAGTGGTCAATGGATGCGACATGCTAGAGCCATGGATCCATGTGCTTAGATTGAAGGTGCACACTCATGAGCCCAATATGTAGTCAAGACTTCTGGAGCCGCCATCTGTGACATCCCTCATAACCATATTGTGGTTTTGGGCGTGAAACCCCAACATTATTGTACTATAAATACTTACAAGAAAAGGTACACTGAGACAGGGCTGAGTTGAACATTCCTGAATTGCTCAGTTTAGCACTATTACTTGCAAAGTGTCATTCGATTTCAGTTGCACCTTTGAGGATGTCTGACCAGACGTACAGTGCGGACATGTCTGTATACGTTGCACCAAGAAACTCCAACGTATCATATTATGTTGGTACGTAGGTAGTAAACTTTACTGATATCCTGAGTAACTCCCGTATTCATAGAGCAAGGACTGTGGGCTGCTCCCACGTTGGGATGGCAAGGCCAAGCCTCACCGCCACGTCGTGGGCCTGCTGGACTGTCTGAATCACTGTCTGAATCTTGGTTCGGCCCGCAAATACAAAGTGTCTTGCGAAACCTCTTCACTCGCGTGGAGCTGTAAGGAGGGACACGATAGAAGATCTCCGTGAAACGTCGACTAGATCAAAACATAGCGATACGAGTGCATTGCGACCGCAGTATAACCGACTGAAGGCGTTATAGGTTTCAGTGGGTCAAAAGAAACACCCCACAAGTGAGCTAATGCTTCATGACCCGTCGCGGGTCCAGCCCGCTTCGACTTTGGAGAGCCCGAGCACGACAATTAAGAACGCAATCATTAATTGCGAATTGACGTCGCAGCACGTTTATTTATAAGTGTTGAAACAAAAACAGAAAAAAAACAAGTAATGTTACAGACGGCATTCGACAAGTGCTACTCATCTACAAGATCAGCTATAGTCAATGGTCAAAGCACATCAGAAGATCATCGGTGTTTTCTACCGTGGTAGAGACTATCGACGAAAACTGGGAGCTGGTACACGCGGGTGAAAAAAAAACTTTATCATCAATTCTGAATGATAGGATCGAAGTTTGGTTTGGTCGCTTGAATACATTCTGACAGTGTCTCAAAGTGGCGAATTCTATTTTCTGATAGCTGTGCAATGAGAGCAAGCAGGTATGCATGTATTATTTCCTCCCCTACGGCCCGCTCATTTCAGTAATAAAGCTTAGTTGTTCATCAGGACGTTTTGGGCGGCTAGTTGGTTCATTACTTCAAAGCACGTGCCTTCCTCCGTGCTTTAAAGGAAAATTGCGCAACTGAAAAAAAATAAAACACCACAAAGAAGGAAAATTTAAACAGGTCGAGAGCAACAAAACAGTTTGCGCTCGACCTTATTAAGTGTTCCTTCTTTGTGGTGTATTTTTATTTAGTTGCGCAATGTTTACTTTGAACTTAGTTGTTCAGTTACGTCAATATTTTAGAGCCTTCGGAGGGCTCTCACACAACCACTCAAATGTGCTTTTACAAATACACCGTGATATGGTCGATTTATTGCACCTTTCTATTTTAATGTCTTAATATATACATCTGTATGCATCCTCATTTTTGCCTGCACGCGCCATAGTCCGCAACGTTTAATATTCACTAATGTAGTTTGCCCACAGATGCGGCACAGCTGGGTACTTGAGTCAAATAATCTATCCATTTAGAGTAGGTCGTGCCTTATACATCCACTTATCTAGAGTCCCACTTGAAGGCAGAGTTCTTGAACTGCACGAATTGCACAACTGCTTTCAAAAATATAGACACGCAGTTGGTCCAACTTTTTAAATGTTAGCTGATGTTCGCGTCACCTAGACACTGCAATACAAAATGCAAAAAAACAAATAATTGTACAGAATACAAACAACAGATGGCGCAAAAATTGGTAATTACTTGTTAAGGGTTTTTTATTTGTTAAACTTTCGATACGTGTGAATGACGGGAGTTTTGCAACTAAAATGTACACTCTGCAAGGGCTTCACATGTTTTCCCGTGTGTATTTTCCGAGGCAGTTCGAGGCATTTGAGGCAACATAAAATTGACTGTGCGATGGTTTGGTCTCCTGATTTTAGTAGCAAAAGTGTCACAGGGACAGCCACTTAGTCATTTCTCTGCTGTAGCTACTGCTCCCAGAGCTCTCAATGAGCCCGCGCCTTTGCCTTTAAAATGAGCCAAGGTTCACCCAGGATTCCTCGGAAGCGTTACCTCGACAGAGACGAGCCATTCGTACTGCCGCAGTCGACTGCGTATTGGAAGACGCAACGAGAGCGCAGCCGCGCTTGTGAGTATGACTCCCAGGATGACCGATTTCTCGCAGAAACTCAAATATCCTCTGGTGACCCGTCGTCGTCATGTGACCCTGCATTGACCGCCGACGACGTGTCGTTAAGCTCACATTTGAGTTCTACATCTGATTCGTTCGGTCCCGACAACAACGCCGGCTTGAGTCCAGAGGACGTGCGTCCGCCACAGGCCGATGACCTTGTTGATGATGACAGCTTCGACGCCCTCACTGATGCGGAAGGTGACACAGACTCCGAAGCATCAGAGGGAGCCCAGGATGAGCCTTCATCGATGGACGAGACATTCAGCGACTGTAACGACAGTTTCGAAAGTGATGGTGACGCTGAAATCGGCGACGAGTCTGAAGAAGTGCGCCCCACCTTTCTGGATAAGTCGGAGTTGTTGGCTGAAGACTTTGTCCACTTGGAGTCTCAGACTCTGCCACGCTCGACGACAACAAAGGCAGCTGCAGTTATAATGATCATGGCCTTTGTCATAACGCATTGCCTCAGCCTGGTGGCCTTGGATGACCTCCTGAGTCTCATTGATGGCCTCTTTGGATTCGGAGGAAACACTCTTCCACGAACGAAGCACTTGTTCCGAAAGATGTGGTCGTCCAGAACGAAGAGCCTAGTCAAGCACTTTTTCTATTGCGATGACTGTGGCAGCCTGCTGAACTCCCAAACTGGCGCAAAAACCATGAGGTGTCCCACTTGTTGTGTAGACAATGACGCCTCTGCATTGAAGTCCAAAGGAAATTTTTTTATTATTCTAAATTTAAAAGAGCAGGTAAAATCGGTAATTGCTCGAACCAAGGATGTTCTCTTTAGAAAACTCACGCAGTTAAATGATGAGAACAACCTAACATCTGGGGCTTTCAATGACATAACAAGTGGGACAATGCTCAGAAATTTGCGCAAGAATGGGCAAGTAGACAAGATGAATCACATTCAACACAGATGGAAGCCCTGTGTTTAAGTCATCAACATCGTCGATATGGCCCATTCAGTTCTTGATAAATGAGCTGCCACCAGATTATCGTATGAAAAACTGCTTAGTTGGTGGTCTTTGGTTTGGACGCCATCCAGACATGTCACTGTTCATGGGCAAGTTCGTGGAAGAAGTGAACAACTTTGGCCACCTAGTCTGGAGGACGGCATCCTCAGCCATCAAGTCTACAGCTCATGCAATCTGCTGCTGTGTCGACGCACCTGCCCGTGCCGCAGTTATGAACATGGTGCAGTTCAATGGCATGTTTGGCTGCCCCCTGGTGCTACGCTTGTGGAGAGCATCATGAAGGTAAATTATTCTAGTAATGCACAATACATTCTATTAGATGCATAACTTTTGTGCCATCATAACTGGTGCTAAAGCTACTGTTACAATATAGGGAGCTTGCATGAACGGCGGCGACGCTACGCACTCTGGTTAGGCAGCCATTTTTCGTCAGAGGCGGTTGGAAAGTGCAGCAGCGCAGTCGTGTTTGCGAGCGTTGGCGTAGCTTTCAGGCGTGATCGAGTGCGAGTGTGACGCAAATTTAACTCCAAGAAAAGTCGTGCACGATGCCAGCCTAACCAAAAGACTACACCCCAACGCTGTGCCAGGAAGACCTCGAGCGGTACCAAAAAAAGACGAGAATTTGCTCCGAGTGACCCATTCACGCTTTGTGCGGGCAACTGTGTAAGCAAAGTGCACTTGTGGCCGCGCGTCGACAGCTCTGATATTCATAAATTTCTCGTTCCGAGGGCGAGTTTGATTACCCGGGGGCTATAGTCGAGAAAGGAAATCAAGGGCCACAACTTTGTGAGGAGTGGCTGGTTGTGGGAGTCCTAATTAAAGAAATTCGCTGCCGATACCGTGGTCGTCGACACTCAAGTAAGAGGTGTTAAATCACTTGATTTTGCCGCAGATGCTAATGTTTGTTTCCGTGCAGATTCAACTTCCAGTGTGTTAACAAGCCGCCTTCAAAGTCTTGTTCATGGGAGAGTGATGGTGAGGTCCTTGCCGCGCACTGCACATGCATGACCAGGAACAACGAAGTCTGCTCTCATCTCACTGTGCTGTTATTCTACGTACGTTATTCGACGCACATGCTCGAGAATAGCGCTCCTCAATTGAACACGTCTTGTTTGAGTGACGACGACCGTGGTGTTGGCGGCGACTTTCTTCACCCACGGCTCCCGTGCCCGACCACTCTACACAAACTTGTGACCCTTGAGGGCTTTTCTGGGCTTAATATGCTCCAGGGTTTTCAAACTCGGCTTCGGAACGAAACATTCATGAATGTCGGAGCTGTCGACGCGCCGCCACAAGTACATGTTGCTTACACAGTCGCCCGCACGAAGTGTGAATGGGTCACTCTGAGCAAGTTCTCCTCTGTTCTTCGTACTGCTCGAGGTCTTTCTGGCACAGCGTTGCAGTGTAGTCTTGCGGTGACGCTGATATCAAGCACGACACTTCTTGGAGTTAACTTCGCTTCGCGATCACACTCGATCACGCCTGCAAGCTACGCCAACGCTCGCAAACACGACGACGCTGCTGCACTCCCCGGCTACCTCTGACAAAAAAATGGCTGCCTACCCAGAGTCCATAGCGTCGCCGCCGTTCATGCAAGCTCCATTCTGTATCTAGGAGTCTTCTGTCATTGAATACTGAAGTCCATAAGCTTTTTTTTCAGTTAAGCTTCAATTGCAAAATTAAAAGTGATCAAGCTTAGCTTATCTAGTACACAGAAAATAAAATTGGCATGATGTGGTTTGTGGCCTAAAATATTGTTATGAGCCTGTGTGTAGATTGCATTATTTATATTACGTGATTAAATGCAGGCTTAGTGC